>NW_022900947.1:5517118-5554398 GCF_012274545.1 Fukomys damarensis
AGTTCTGTTGCTGTTGTGCTACCTGGCACCATTTTTATTAGCATCTTAATCATCATCTGGAAAGAGAACATTCTAGAGTAATATCATTAAATGTAACTCTGATAAAGCAGGGTCCCTACTATATATCATAAAGCAGGTATAAGATATTTTACATTCGCAGAAGTATGATACAGTACCATCCTACATCAATAATAGTAGAATCGGTTTTGGTTTGAAATTTACTTTGTCTGCAAATAAGATTGCTACCCCTGTTTTTTTTCTGGGCTCCTGTCACATGGAGAATTGTTTTCTATCTTTTCACTTTCAGTCTATGGGCTTCTTTCTGCACTAGGTGTGTTTCTTGTATACAACATATTGTTGGATTCTGCTTCTTATTCCATTTTGCCAGTCTATTTCTCTTGATTGCTGAGTCAAGGACGTTGACGTTGCTGGATATAACTGATATGTACTGACTTATTATTGACATGTTATTGGCCTTTTGTTGACTCTCTTTACTTTTTCACCTTCTCCTTTTAATTTCTTGCCTTGCCTATTTGACTTGCTCTGTTGGGCCTCATGGTGGTGTTGCCTTCATTGTCTTTTTCTAGGATCTGGTTTAGAATTCCTTGTAGTGCTGGATTGGTATTCATGTAATTTCTCAGGTGTTCTTTGTCCTGGAAGTGTCTTATTTCCCCATCCATCTTGAAAGAGTTTTGCTGGATACATCAGTCTAGGTTGGAGGTTGTTCTCTTTTAGTACTTGAAATATCTCATTCCAGGCTCTCCTTTCCCCCAGGGTTTGTTTGAAAAGTCTGCTGTGATTCTGATGGGCTTTCCTTTGTATGCGATTTGTTTATTTTCTCTTACTCCTTGTAGTATTTTGTTCTTCTGTTGGGTTTCTGGGATCTTGATTATTACATGTCTAAGTGTAGATTTTTTTTGATTGTAGCTAGTTGGGGTCCTATATGCCTCAGTTATCTGAATGTCAAATTCTTTCCCTCTGGGAAGTTTTCTGTCATTAATTCTGCGAACAGCTTTTTTAAGGTCCCTTGTATTTTCTCCTGCTACTTTATGTATTCCTATCAGTCTCATATTATTCTTCTTTGCATCATCAAGGAGTTGTTGGATCAATTTCTCATGATGTCTTTGTTTTTAAGAGACCTCTCTTTTTATGGTCACTGACTGCAATCTTTCCGATATCTGAGAGTCTATCTTCGCATTCTTTTATTCTGTTGTGTACACTTTCAGTAGAGTGTTTAATCTCCTGGATATTTGTTTGAATCTGTTTTATGGATTCCATTTCTTTCCTATGTTGGGTGTTTATTTTTTCCATTTCTTTTTTATGCTGGGCCTTCATGGCTTCTATCGTGGTCCTGAGCTCATCTATTTTTTTGTCAGTTTCTGCTCTAGAGTCTTGAATTGTGATTTCCACTTTGCTCACTATCTCTATGGTTATCTGGGAAATTATTTCTGTTGAATTTTTCTAGAGCCTGATTGATCTGTTTTGTTACTTCCTGTGCTTTGAGTTCAGGGAGTCCTGGTTGTTCACTATCAGACTTTTCATCCTCTTTTTCTCTACTGTTTGCCATTGGTAAACTGGAAGTCTATCCTTGTGTCTTGCTAAAGTGTTTTGTCATTTTTATTTTTGTTGTCAGACTGTCCTTGGTTTAATCTCTGGGTTATCACCCAAATCTTCCTGATAGAGTTGGCCCTAGCTTCTGCGTCCTTAACGACCCACAGACATACTCATCTTCATAACATCAGAGAAAACACCTCATCAAATCAACCGCAATGCTTTATCCCAACTGATACAATCAGCAACACATTAAGATCAAGCACAAGTTGGACACTGACCACCTGTAGTAGTCACTAGTCTATCACCCTTAAATCATTTGTATTAAATTGAAAACAAGAAGCAGTCCAGAACACGTCTGCAGTGAACAAAATTTCAACCTAGTGTATTTACCATTTAATGGCTCAGACAGAGTGAGGAATCAAGACCCCTGATCACAATTAGCTGATGGCTGAACCCCATGATGCTGACTGACTTCAGGCTGCAAAGCCCAGATTGAGTTCCCCAATCTTCTGAATGGTTGAACTCCACAAAGTTGTATTACAGGTTTCCCACACCCTTTCTTTAAAGATGTTCAAAGTTGGGAACTCAGAAAAATACCCTTGATGACCACCTCTGCCTCTGCAGAGTGGGTCCAAAGACTGGCACAGTCAAGAGGTCTGAAAGTGTGTAGGTTGAGGAGCTTATGAGGGTTCAGGTTCACCCACATGGCTACCTTCCTGGCAATGGAGCGATGGCAGCTGGGTCAGGAGCAGGCGTGGCTCTCCTTCATCAAGGGCATATTTAAATTAAGCTAAAAGATTTGTCTGGATGTAACATGGTCCAAGTTGTAAAGCATGACCACCTGATGTTGACTTGAAAGTTGCAGATCAGACTGAAAGTCCAGAGACGCAAGTGTACTTTTTCTACTCCACCCACATAGAACAGTACATAGCAGTGGTGTCATTGTAAGGATAACTGTGCTTTTCTTATTATGCCTGGACACTAAGGATTTATAAATTCCCAAGATTTGGCATCTGACTCAAGTAGCAGACTCACAGGAGGTCAGCCAGAAGCACTGTCAGAGTCATGTTAAGATGATCCCAATGGGAACCATATGGAACAGTCAGCTTCTATGGACACAATGATGCCACAGAGCACAAGGTACTGATAAAAACAAGCAATGTCATCAGAGAGCCACACTGATTATCTAACAAGTTTATTTCTTTTGAAGCTATCTCAACTACATGCAAGGCATCTGCACAAGACTGGACATTATGGCCAGCCCACACTCCAATCATCCACATATTTAGTTCTTAGCCTTCCTGCTTCTATGAAATACCAGTTATCACTCTAGCATCTCATTTGTGTCAGTTAGCAGCCATCTTCCTTCAGTGTCAGCTGACTATTCCCAGATGAGGTGATGGAGCCACCTCCAGAAGCTGTGTTGGGTGAGCCTGCTTTGAATTCTACCTTTAGCTTCACTCAGTGGCCATCCTCCACCATATCCCAGTCTTTTCAGTTCCAGAGTAATGGTGGTTATGACCACCTGCTGTGGTTGCAGCATCACTAGAGCTGAAGATGTCAAGTAATAGTCCTCCCAATGAGTGTTTGACATGACTACAGAGGGAGGTAGCCAAGGCGACTACATAGAACCATGGGATCCACTGGCCTGGTTGGGGCCGGACAGGGCAGCAAGTGCCCTGACCAAGTACATGGCCATGAAAATTCTTCATATTTCAAATTGAATGTGTCCAGAACTCAGGAGGGAGGGCAGAGGGACCTGTTGGTACTGTGTCTTCAAAACCTCAAATTCAGGAAAATTAAGATTCTAATGGAAATGTCCTAGATGTTTATCACCTAAGCTCAGAACAAAACCTATACATGTACTGGCATATGGGAGCTCCTAAAAACACAGCTGGTCATACAGAAACACTATTTGCATGAAGATTGGACTATGAACATGCACACCACTAGAGAATAGAATTCATTCATAAACCAGGACAATTTTATGAGAAAATATGCCCATCCTATATGGGGAAATCAAAGAACAAGACAATAGGCCACACTAGTAGTAATCTAAGTGGGTTACACAGTCCACATTAGGTATTTTCTGCAGCAAAGGCAAGAAAGTTTTTGAAATGGTTCAAGCACTTAAAGAACTTAGCACAAAGAAATGCTCCATTATCCACTGCCTTAAGGAATAAGAAATGGAAAGGCACTCAAGACCTAGCAAAGGCATGCTCACCCAGGCTGTGCTTTCCTGGAAGTCTCAGAGTATCTCCAGGGGTTCCCAAGGAAAAGGGATCCTCTGGACAGACAACCTGGAGTTCAGCAAATACATGAACACATAAGATTGAAATCTCTAGGCAGGTTGCCCTAGTTGCCAGTTTGACCTCTCTCCCATTAGCCATAGGGGTCTATTCATGGTCAGCCTGGGGAGAATATTTCATGACAAAGTATGGACCTTAATAGGATAAGAATCTGAAGCCTTCAGTGTCCACCTAGAGGAACTGCCTAACTAGAATTGAGCCACATACTTAAATCTCATACTTACACCCAAGAGAAGGGTGTTGAACCTCTGGTAGTATAGTGCATGTCACATTCCCAAACACAGCACACAAATGAAGGCAGCCACCTCTGGTGACCAGATGCCCTGGCCTTAATTCCTCATGAAACAAACAGGTCTGTAATCTCAGCATTCTGTAGCTAAAATGAAGTTGGCAGTACATCTGCAAGCAAGCATTTTCCATAAAGTAGAAACATGATTCATCCTACCCTTTTGGTATTGGCCCTGTGATTTCTGATTTGGATTCACATTCATCTGAGTCAGATCCTCTGGGAAACTAAGTGACACAGGATTTTACCTCTGCCACCCTTAGCATCTGAAGGTGGTCTGACGTTATCAGAAGATGATGTTGGCTCAAGAAAGGCAAAGATGGCCTTGCTTCAAGAATACCTGTGCTTCAAGAATACCCTTCATATCACCCACCCTCAATCTAGGTAGAGTGCTTCCTGGTTTTCCACTCAGCATTTGCCCAGTCAAATTACCTCATGTACAAGACAATGTTCTAAGAACAACAAAGTCAGACTGAGACCCCTAAGTAGCAACAGATGCAGGCTGGGAAGTGCACCCTGAGCTCATCATGACATTGAGCTGCAACTTTCTTGACAAGAATCAAATGGTGATAAGAATTCATCAAACTAAGGGGAGAAATAAAAGCAAATTCCAGGCCCCAGCTTTCTAAGATCATGGGGAAAATGTATAACCATCCCATATTTCATCCATGCTTCCTTTGGGATGAAAATCTGAGGACCCTGTTTGGGTGGATCAATGGCCCCTACCCTCAGAAGCTTCACCATGTAAGCTTATTGGTCAGGATACAGTTGATAGTGGGGCTTATTGGTCAGGACACAGTTGATAGTGGGACAGATAGAACCCACCACTAGCCCTTGGAATACCTCAGTTTTTGTAATACTAAAGGAATCAGGGAAAATGGCACTTGGTAAAAGACCTAGGAGCAATAAATGCTAAACTGCAACCTACAGGTCCCCTTCAACCAGTACTTCCTTCACCTTCAACAATCCCACACCACTGGCCTGATTGTTACAAACCTTAAAGACTGTTCTCACCATCCCTTTATGCTTCTAGGGTTGTCCCAAATTTGATTTCTCAGTTCTCTTGATACATTTTGCATAGCCTTTGGATCCACACCACTGGATTTTCTTTTGCCACAGGAATGCTCAATAGCACCAGTTTGTGCCAACATTTTTTTGGAAAAGCTTTGGCCCATCCCCAAGAACAATTCCCTGAAAACACTTTGATGAAGCTTATTTTATTCATTCTATGGATACTTTGTTGGTTAACACTCCAGTTTCTAGGCTTCATCAACTTTTGCCTTAAACAGGACTTACAAATTGAGGTTTATGCATTGCTCCCACAAAGGTTCAAACTACTCCATATTAGTACCTGGGCAACTTGGTGACTGATCCAGCTATCCGTGTACAGAAATTGTCCTTGAGAACAAATTTGTTGCAAACTTTAAATGATTTTCCAAGACTGCTTTAGGGACATTAATTGAATTCACCCAAAATTAGGCATAGCTACATTATCAACTGAAACCCCTATATGACACCTTGCAATGAGACCCTACACTACATTCCCTGTGGCAATAAACCCTCAAGACACAAAAGGAACTTCAATTTGTGGAAAAGGCTCTCTCCCATTGGCAAGTTGCCATTATACGTTTTCATATTATCTACCCCTCACTCTCCCACAGCCTTGATTGGGAAAATAATTCTGAACTTGATCCTACTGAGTAGCACTATTTATGTAAGCAGCTTGCAAAACATCTCCAAGTGTTTATTGATTTTGCGGCTAAACTCATACAACAGCCTTGACACCAAGTAATACAACTTCTAGGATACACTCCCCATAGGATTACAATACTTATAGACATAGCTTAGTATGCTGCACTCATAGAATTCTCTCCCCTGGCAAATAGCTTTCATGGACTATTTGGAAGAAACCGATAAGCACTTTCCCCCAGATAAATTTCTGCAATTTTAACAGCAACATCCTTTTGTCTTAGCAAAATTAACGTGCCCTACTCCTATACCCTCTGCCCACATATCTTTCACTGATGGGTCTTCCAGGGTCTGTGCTATTACTCAGACCAAAATCAGGACAAAATAGATACTCATAATCTCTCGGCTCAACATTCAGAACTGACGCCTGTTATAAGGGTCCTTGAAAAACTTCACGATATCCCCAGTAATACGTGAGTCTGCCTACACTGTCAATGTTAACTCCTGACTTGAAACTGCCACAATTAAAGCACTTTAGATCCCCCGCTTAACATTACTGCTTACAGTAGGCCATTCAAAATTGAATGCATGCCCTTTGCATTAATTTGTGCTCATTTAGGATTGTCAGTAACCTCATTTGGAGGAAGTCAAAGGCCAATGTACTCATCACCTCCACATTCCAACAAGCAAAAGTATCGCATTAATACTTTCAACTAAACACCCATGCACTGACCACTACCTTTAAAATTTGTAGATCTCAGGCTTGTTCTATTGTACAGTCTTGCCCTGCATGTCACATGTTACCCACATCTATTCCTTCTGAAGGATGTAACCCTCATGGTTTCCAAGCTAATGACTTATGGCAAATGAACGTTGCTCACATCCCATTCTTAAGAAACCACGGACATGTTCACATTAGCATTGACACCTTTTCACATTCCATACATGCTATATGCCATGCAGGAGACTGCTGGGCATGTGTAACACTGCTTGTCCACACTTGCAAAACTGGGGATCCTTCAATAAATAACTGATAATGACCCACTTAACTCAGTACCACTTTCTGACACTTCTTAAAACTCTGGAGTATCAAACGCTCTATCAGCATCTCTTATAATCTGCAAGGGCAAGCCATTGTTGAATGGGCACATCTAACCTAGAAACAGCAATTACAAAAACAAAAAGGAGGAGTACACTGAATATATAAGCCACAATACTCAATCTTGCCACCTTTACTCTTAATTATTAAAATGAAAATGCAAAAGGATTTTACCCCAGCCAGGTTACACTGGAAAAGAAGTGTTCTGAAGGCAAATCCTGATTGTTATGGAGAGCCCCAGAAACAGGGAAGTGGGAAGGTTCAGTGACATTAACATGGGGATGCCACTGTACTTCTATTATTCCAGGAGATGGAAAGGCAGTATGGGTACCCTGTGAAAACATGCGACCATGGAAAGGTACAAATGATACAATGAGGCCTATGGTGGAATCCATTACCCCCCTATCCACCAGTTAAGACATTTGCAGCTTTAAACCTGAAGACAAAAAAAGAGTTATGCATTAAATTCTACCTAAGCTGACAAAACCATTATGTGAGGTCAATTAAAGAAGAGTCTTCAAGAACCAGCGAAGCTACTGCAAAGACAAGGGTATCCAAAGACTCCAGAAAATCTGTTTATTGCTATGATCAGTTCCCTGTATATGTGTACTTAGGAGAGGAACCCTACTGTGTATATATATATATACCTAATCCTTTCTTGAAGCCCATTACATGGTATGAATTTCCTCCCAATATATATTATAATCAAGCAGAATAGGTTCCAAGCCCTTTTACAGTACCTTCTTTTGAAATTATGAATGCAACTACAAATTACATTGCCAAATTTGATGCATCTCCACTATGTGTGGAACATAAGAATGAACTCCACTCAATGCCCAAGAGTAATGCCTCAGTTCCAGATGTCTCATTATGGATCCTAACTCATGATCATAGGATTGGGATCCATCAATATATCCGAGAGCCAGATTCATAAATCTATGCCTGCCATTCCACCCTGTCCTGTATACACACAGTAGGTAGATACCAATGACAATGCCCAACCCACCTCGGACAAAGTGCTAAGGATATATTGGTTGCCAACAGACACTTGGGGACACTCCAATCATAGACTGGAGCTCACATGGTCCTCACAATTGTCCTTGTAACAATCAGAGTGGCACAGGTCATGATGGCATTGGTATCATTCATTTAATGGCAGCTGAAATCACCCAGCTATACACTCTGATGTTGAACCACACCTTGCATGTCACGATACCAGGTTCACCCTCACCTGAGTGGTAAAAGGAGGCCAACACAGCCCAACTCATAGATTCTTATGGAGAATAGGATCAGTCTTTCTTCATGGACAAAAATGGCAAGGCAGCCTGATGCAGTCAAGTAATTCATGTGTCTCCCTAACACTTAATAGTTCCACTACCTTTAAATATGGCTCTACAACCCATGTGTGTTTCCTTATGGAAATGTTGAATGGCACTCCTAATTTCACATGCTAAAATTGCTTATCAACGCATTGCATTTTCTCTGCTCCCACTAAACTTCTCATTCTGGGGTATGGCTGCCTGTAAATTTGACGGAGCCCTGTGCAGATATTCCAACAATGTGTATTTTACCATCATTCATGTGGTTAGGTGATTAGTGTACAGTTACAAGGACTCCATTGTCATTTCAATGTTATACAATTTTGTATTACCCACCCTTAAATATAATAAAGCTACTCACCCCTGGGAGTGAAGACATCTGCAAGGTGCCTTTAGCAGAAACCTTACCTTTGATATTGATAAGTTACAAAAAGAAGCACTTTCTATGACAACAGGATGCTGACTTTGATAAACAAGTCCAAGAGCGGGATCATGCATGAGCTTTAGCTAACTTGAACCCTTGGACTTACGTGAAGGCCCACCTTGGGGAGTATATAGGAATACTAGGATTTCTAACCCTATGCTTGATTGATCCATTTGTAGTCAGCCACACCTCAGGTGAAGAACCTAGCCACATTTGAGACAAGTTCCACCTCAACTTACATCGATGCGGCACTTGTAATTACAAAAACAAAGGCATGCTGGTGCCAGCCAGTTCCAGGAAAAAAGTCAATTGCAGCTGAAGTCAGATTAAAGAAAAAACACTCTGGTGCAGTCCAAAAATGAGCACCTGATGAACTTTCCCTAACCCCTAGATCACATGTGTGTTTGCTTCTTTGTACAAGTCTAAAAGTGAGGAGCACTGACAGTTTAGGCCTTTTCGTTCACTAGATGTAGGGGTTCCACGATCCCCACCTTTCAATTATCTTTGTCTCTTTTGTCTTTAATCCTCATTCACCCCTCAATTAGGACAAACTTATAGGCCGATTCCTATAAGAATGCATACAAGTAGAGACGTCTTTGAATTTTCTGTTAATCTTCACACTGAAGAACCGTATGAAGATAAAGAATCCCCTCTCTGGTCATCAAAGCTCTTCATCCACAGCTGAGAAGTGAGCCACTTTCCTGTTTCCTCCAAGTTTTCCCAAAGATGCTGCCCTCTCTCATGCAGGAGCTGCCTTCAAAGGCACAGTATAGTAGCCAACTTCTATGTAATTTCATGTTGCCTTGGACTACAGAAGCTCAAAGTCTTAATTCACAAGTGTTCAGCTTTTGTCTAAGGTGGTCTGCTACTTAATTGTTGAAACAATACAGAGAATGAACACAAATCTTTACATTGCTTGGTCAGGCTCTTGTGGCTCAGGTCTATATTCAAGGCATTCATGAAATCACACAGAATTTAGGTTCAATAGGAATAGGTAAATGAAAGGTGCCCTCCTGCTCCCCCATTTGTCCCCACCAAGAGCCTCATCACTCCCACTTCAGCAGTCACCATGGTCTCTGTTGCATCTGCTTTGGAGAAGACAAAGGTCAAGAGGTCCCTAGACCTGTGCCCTGAGTGCCAAGGAGTTCCAAGAACAGCTGAAACCTCTGAAGGCATCAAGCAACCCACATGGAGCCAAGGCCAGCTGTGTCCCATTGGGTGCTATGAAGTTAATCACCGTGGATCCCCCGAACCTCCTGAATGCACCCCAGCTAAGCAGAGCCTGCAGATATGCAGCAAGGCCTTCTGAGGTGATTACCACCAGAACAAGAGCTGTCACACTTGGATGGACAAGAAGCCCTGCTAGCACCCAGTGTGCCCACAGCACTTCAAGCACAAGGACCTCATGAGCTACCACGTGTGCTCAAAGGATGATGCTGTGCATAAGCCCTTCCATCGTGTTCACAGCAAGGAGGTATTCTCCCACTAGCGGACCTCGAGCACATCAGACAAGCATACTCAGCAACCCTTCAAGTTTAAGAAACTTGAGGCAGCTTTGGTTACAAAGAATGAACTCCTGGCACACACTGTACAGTACTAGAAAGTGCCAAGTCATATGTACTAGAGGATGCTGAGCTCAGCAAGTATTTAAGCCCACACAAAGGTGCACAGGCAAGGCCCTTGTTTATGTGAGACCTGCAACAAAAGTTCTGGTGAGCTTTGTCTAGCGGCAGTCGTGGCAGTCGTGGCAGCAATGGCAGTCCTTCCCACAGCTGTGCACTCTTTTCTCCAGGACCAAGGGGGTGCTGATGAGCTCTCACTCACTTCCACCCTAGTCCTGGTGAGCTCCAAGCTGGTTGGGTGGGGTGTGAGGAAAGCCCTTGGTAGAGTCTCCTCCCCGCACCAACTCACTACTTCCCACCAATCAAAGAGCCTCCAGAAAAGAACAAATACATTCCTAGGAAAATTCCCTAGGTTTCAATGTTTTTCCCGATCCTTCCTCTCCCAATTAGAGATGACCCTACATACCCCAGTCCCTTGGCTGTATCAAAGTCCTATGACAGTGGTCAGGGTGGCAGAGGATAGGAGCAACCACTGCCCTTACCCCTCTCCTTCCTGTTACCCCCTCCCCTTCCTTCCCAGGTATCTGTAAGCCTTTCCTCTCCAATGGTTCTTGCTCCTCTCCTCCTGGTCCTTTCACCCTAACGTCTGCTGCATCTCCCTGGGTAGGAGTTGGTTTTGGTTTGCCCCCCCAACCCCCACCCTCCCTGAAGGAGGCGGCAAAAGAGGGAGGGAAATGAAAGATTCTATCCCAGAGAGGAATAAAGGTAAGATATGAGAAGAGACAGAAGCAAGGAACAGGGGCTATATCTTCATAAAGTAAATTGTGTGGTCAAGCACTAAGCATCATGCTATGCGAGAATGTATCAGGGCAGATGGAGTCAAGGGAATCAAAAGTAAGATCCGCAAGGGCCAGAGGCAATGCAAATGAAATCTCAGTCAAGGTAAAGGGAGGGAACCAGAACAAAAGGTGCTTCCTGGGAGAGGGGATAATGCAGCTCCAGCCATATCTTTGTACATCCTTCTCCATGATAGAAGCTGTATTCCCTGCATGTTCCCCAAGTTCTACCCTCTCCATTTGTGTCGATCCCATTACAATAACATTTAAATATAAAGCTGAAAAAAGGGATAGGCAAGTGTACATTATCTCAATGTACAGGAGAGTTTAGTAACAAACTGGGTCCTGACACTGACAGTGTAACATATTTCTGCAGATGACACCCCAGTGTCCCGAAAACACTATTCTTGGCATCATTCAAAAGCTTGCATTGTCCCAAATACAACTATGTTGCCATATGTGGTTACCAGACCTTTAGGGGCAGAAAAGCTACTTATATAGAATTAGAAGTGTCCCATCCAGTGACTGGAGCTCAAAGATGATTCTAACTGCTCTGAAGGTCAAAGAGGAAGGTCTCATGTGAGCCATGTCTCTGATAATAGGAAAATAAATTCATAGAGAAAACAAGATCTGAGGCAGAAATTTAATCTAACTGGATGACTTCCTTCTAGTGAAGGGGGGAATCCAGGTTGAAGTGAATCAAAGCTTCCTGCAAGACATGCCAGGCCCTGTCTTTTCACACTTACATTTAACGTAAGAATCTCCAATACAAATCCAAAGAAGACAGGTTAAGGTAGAGGATAAAGAATCAACACAGCAAATCCTGGAAAACATGCTTAGTCCTCAAAGGAGCAACATACCTTCTCTAGAAGACACACCCAGTAAAGTAAGTCCCTCGTGCAAAGCACTCAGCCATCATCCTTCTTGTTCTCGGGACACATCTGTATGGCTTAGATCTAGATGTACCCTCAAAGCCTCATGTGCTCATAAGTGGGGCTTGTAGAGGTGTGAAGATGCAGTAAGGGTGTGAAAACCGCTAATCCAATCAGAGAACTGATCTGGATTCACCGAAGACAGAAGAACCACCTGGGTGTGAGTGGTACCAACCTGTAGACTTGTAACCTGAGTGAAATAAAGAAGCTAAGGGAGGCTCAACGCTCACAGCTTTCTGCCTGCCCTGCCATGGACTAATTCTTCTTTGCAATGCCCCTTGGCCATGCTGACCCCTGCCTGGGAGACAGCCGAATATGGTTCGAAACCTCTATAAACTGAGCCAAAAAAAAAAAAAAATCAACCTTTCCTGCTTTAACTTGTGGGTGGTCAGGTATTTTGTCCCAGCAATGAGGAAGTAACTAAAGACAACATCCTTCCCAAGATGGCTGCTGCACTACAGCATTGATCACAGCTGGACCTGAAGTGTAAACACATGCTTCCCTCCGAGGATGGGCCTCACCCCAACAGACATTACTTAAGCAAGATTAAGCCTCTTCTTGGTGAAGCCATATTGCGTATCCATGGCAGTATGCAGAGTACAGAGGCTCAACCACACAGCCCACTTTAAGGCAGCTCTGAAAAACCACACAAGGTGTAGGTCAGTTAATGCCTATACTATACTTAAATTTCTTTCCTGATGCAAACTTGCTTTCCTTCCTTTCTGGTGTTGTTCCAGAGCACTTTCACCAGTAAGCCAAAACCCATTTAGCTTTTTCTGTTTCTAATAAATATGAATGACACTTAACTTTTCATATACCCATTTTATTTTTTTTCAGCTTTGAGTTTATTGGTACATTTTAGGGATACAGTACAGTTACATTCATTGTTGGGATCTTGTACCTCTACATGACAAGTCTTGATTCCGATTTTTTCCCCTTACCTTTGCCCTCCCTTCACCCCCTTCTCCCCTACCCATTTACAAACACTATTTTCATCTTTTCATTCTCTCACATTTTTTTCTTTTCCCTTTTTACTCTTCCCCTACCCATCCCACCTTCCCTACACCTTTAGCTCCTTTCTTCCCATTTCTAAATGTCGGTAATCTTATTAGAATCTTATGCATTGTTGCAGATTATTCACACCAGGGAAACTATTCGGTATTTACACATGTGTGACTTATTTATTTCACTTAGGAGTATATCTTCAATATGTATCCATTTTCCTATGAATGAATCTATTTTCTCATTCTTTATGGCTGAGTAATATTCCATTTTATAGGAAAACCACAACTTCTTTATACCCATTTTAATCTCAAGTTTTAGATGCCATGGGCAGTGAGACCCACTATTCTTTTGAATAAACTACTGAAGTTTAATAAACTACTGTTTGGCTTGTACTACAAAAAAAAGTTGATATATTTTTAAAGAGCAGCCACAATGTTCCATAAGAGACATGTAAATTCACTGCACATCTTTTTCACATTGCAGGATTTGAGTCATTTAACCCACTCAGTACATCCAGAGCACGTGCAAAATGTCAGTTCTCTCAACTTCATTGTTAGCCAACTTTTAGTCAGGTCAATACAGAGTTAAACTCCAATGGCTGCAGAGGCACTATGGGCTAGGACTACCCCTGAAGGCGTGCCTGCATAAGGAAGGAGAAAGGTGTGGAGTCGCACAGCAGCCAGCTTCCTCCATGTTCCAGGACACCACAAGTAATAGTATCATAGGCCAAGCCTGAACATGGTTCACCTCCTCCCTACTACTCCCTTTTCTCCTCCACAGACTTGATTGTAGGGCCCAGGGCTTTAGCTCAGTGGCTGTGCTGCCTGCCTTGCAAGTGCAAGGTCCCAAGTTTGATCCCCAGTGCCAAAAAAAAAAAAACAAAACAAAACAAAAAAAAAAAAACCTAGATCGTCTTCCAGGGCTGTGCCATCCAGCATCTAAAATTACATTAGGTATCCTTCCTTGTTCATTTTCCATGCTACATTCAGCCTAGGTCATGTAGGCCACATAGCACTAGTTACGCCACCTTCTCTTCTTCCTTTTCCTACACTATAATGATCATGCTGGACTCCAGGTAGTCATTAGCTCCCAACAGACTATGGCTCACCTGGTCCCAGCTTTCAAGCATGACCTTGGTGTTCATGTTTCTCATTTTTCTTCATCTCCCACTGCTCTTCCCAGGCTTGGACCCTATGCTGTGTGGATCAGAGCAAAATAGAGGAGAAAGATCTTGGGTATGGCACCTTCTTTCTCCAAGCCAGCCAATGGAAAAGAAAAAGCCAGGTCCAGGGATTTCGCTCAGTTGGTGCCACTGCCTGCCTCACAAGCACAAGGTCTTGAGTTCAATCCCTGGCATGAAAATAATAAAAGGAAAGAAAAAAATTAATGATGGTAACATAGCACAATCCAGATCTTTCCTTGGTCATTTAACAGCAAGAAAGATTTTCAAATGCTGCTAACTCTGGGACTTAGGTATCCATTTCCATTTCTTAAGCCTCTTCTCATTAGCCATAATGACAGTAAATGTCACCTTCAACCCAATGCATGTTCAGCCAATTAACTTGGAATGGATCTTTTAAGGTCACTAAGGCCAGAAATTTGGGCCTCTTTGAATCAGGCTACTGCAGCACAGTGTAAGTCAGCTTCTATAATTCAGCCCTTCTAGAATTCAGCTGTTTTAAAAAAAAAGACATCTGAGGAGACAGAAGTGACCCCTGCTCGAAACTCCACAAGGGCACGTCAACATCCTGCGATCTGAGATCTCACCAGTGCACCAATCTACAGATCACTGCAGCATTGATGTCACATTCTATATTTTAGTGTGAATGTGGTTCATTCTGTGTTGATAAAGACTTTTGACAGTAAAGGTCTTCATTAATTCAATGACATTCAAATACCAGCATATGTTGAATCTCCCCTAAATGGATTATTATAAGTCTCTCGTCCTAGTGAAGCCATTGTAGTTCTGACAGAGGACTGATCTGGAAGCAGAGTATTCTTGGTAACTAAAGTCAAACTATAGTGTTATTTGTGTCACTTGGGTAACTGAAAAGGCAACACACGATACAACACAGATTTTAGTAGCCACAGATTCCAGACTTACCGTAGATTAATGCAAAGCAGACCAGTGACTATTGCAATCAGCACTTAGAGAAGTGTGCAGCACTGGGGCAAGGCTCTCCAAAAGATTACATATGCTTTGAACCAGATTAGATGCAGTCCACAAATTTACAAGACTGGCCTACAATGGCTGCCCATGGGGTCAAATATAGAAGAGTACAAAGATCTGTCCATGCACGAGAGACACAAAGAATGCAGACAAGAACCTGGAGCCCACAGAAATATCCTGTAAGAGTCCATGAAATCTGCAATGGAAGACTGAAGGGTCTGTGCCTGAAAGCCAAAAGGCACCAGGCCAGAATCACTCACTACAGGGACAAAACTGCCCCTCAGAACACCCAGGCAGTGTCAATGGCAAGCAGAGGGTTCCACCAGCTCAACTTCCCCAAAGTTTTTTGGACCATGGTAAAGTGACAAACATTTAAGGAGGGGTGTCCACTGTGACTGTCATCAGAATCTACTGACCTATGGGACAGGCATCTCGCTCAGTGGTGCAGCCACCTGCCTCTCAACCACAAGGTCTTAAGTTCGATCCCTGGTACCAAAAACAAAACAATCTACTGACCTACACCTTCCAGTGCTTGAGAGTAGACATGGAGCATGCTCAAAGGATCCCAGCTTGCAGAGCCATAAGCTCCGAGCTTCCGGCGCTGGACACAAACGTACTCTAAACCCAGAGATGCTGCCCTCTGTTCCCATTACCTGTGCACCCTCGGTAATACCCACTCTGGTCTAAACAGGAGCAGAATCCTCCTGTGGTAATTATGATTAGGTAGCACAGAGCTTACAGGCTAAAGAAAGTAGCACTTCAGAAAGAAAATTCTGCACACATAAGCATCCTCCCCCTAACAAAGGGATTCCTAGCATGCCCAAAAGCAGAAGCAGTTTTCCAATATGACCATGAGGAGATGGATCTCACCTGAAAGGGCATTCTAGATTCCTCATAAAAGAATGTACTTCCTCTTAGTCACAGATGGGAGACATGCCTTCCTCTGCCTTGTACCCAAGCTGATCAGGAACCACATAACCAGTGTCAAAGATCTCCCTCTATGAGAAGGCACAGATGGATTCAGCATCTGCCTCACATTCACCACAGCATATGTCAACTTTCATAATGCAAATTCCTACCCTGTCATGTGTGACTCACAACTGCAGTGCTTTATGAAAAACACTTATGGCTGAATTCGCAAGGAGATACACTTCTGCCTACAAAATGGTCCCTAACTCTCCAAGTTACAAAATTTCATGCTTGATGGTCCCAGCCAGGTTTATCTGTGCATGTCATTTTTACATAAAAATTTACTTTGGATTTCTCATTGCAATGATTTAAGCCTCAATACAGCTGGGAAGTTTAACAAGCTTGAGTAAAAGAGTGAAGGAGAATTTCCACTCGATGGATAATAGAGCTGACTCTCCAAAATCACAGTGTTAAGGAAGGTGTTGACTTGGAAGAAACTCAGTCCTTGTAAGGGCAGAGAAAGATAGAGAAGCCCCAAGCACTGAGGGCTTGGCTGTCTGGTGCTTGCCAGGCAAACACACGCTGGATCCCAGAGGCGCTGGTCACACACACTTCCATCACCAGCAAAAGCTGACAACTTTTGCTACCAGATACTTTGGTGAGGGGATCACATACAGGGTCATTGCTATCATCATGAAGTACTCTTCAACTCATAACAGCCAAGGTCAAGTAGATTGAGATCAGTCACTGATCACAGGACAGTCTTAAGTCCCTGGTGGACTTCACACTTGGAGAGACATCAGGGGCTGACCTATCTTCATGGAGTAATTTGTAAAACATATCTAGAGTCAGGTCATAAATACATAGCAACCAAAAAAGTCAGAAGTATGTTAGTTCTCTCCAAGTATTATACAAGCCCCAAATTACCCACTTGGGGTGTAATAAAATGTGGCTGTGGCTACAATATCTTCAGATCTCAGGCCTGATCATTGCAAAACTCCTTCAAACATTTCCCAAGCTTCATCCCTTTTCTTGGCAGTAAATAGCTACACATGGACACCAACCCAAAATGAAAAGCCTAGGCCTGCTTGAAATCATACCAAACTATAGGATTCTCTTAGGTTTAAGCAAAGACCAGAAGTGAGTACTAGATAATTGAAGATTATGAAGAGAACAACAAAAACACCTTGACTCCATTTAAACCATTCTATAACCAAGAAAAGTGCCCTATCACTGGGCCTTGCTTAGTCTTTGAGCTTTATTGAAACTTTTTCTATTCAAATATTTATTGACTGCCCACTGTGTAAAGGGCACTGTGACGAGCTATGGAAAGATACCAAGATTTACAAAATGCAGGCTTATTCCATAGAAGGGAACTCTAATAGGGTGAAAAATACAGATGACGTGTTTAGGAGTTGAGTCAAAGTTAAGGCAGGACACTGTGGTGCAAATAGCATCTGAATGCTTGGCAGTCAAGTTTTGTATGAAGTTGCCAATATTCATTTTTGTCAGGGGACATTTGTACAGGATGTAGCTCTTAAAATAAGCTCAATACATCAAAACAGGCTAAGGGCTTCCCCTCTTCCTTCACTGGCTCTCCCCTCACAAGGGGACATTTCACCCTGACCATCTAACACTCAGGTTTAAATAAATAGCACACCCATCTTTATGCCCCTAACACCGGGCTTAACTTAGGGCATCACAGGGCACTTGATCATCTGGAAAGCAAAGCATCCTAGCTGGCAAGAATCTCATGGTTGTCCCCAACTTCAGGACACTTTTCCCCAGGAAGCCCAGCACAGGCCCATCATTAGGGATCATTTAGTAGTTGGCAGAGAACAATTACTTACCCCAAAGAGGGAACAACTCAAAATTCCTGAAGAAAAGCTCCACCTTCCTTTTCTCTAAAAAGCTCTTTCCACCAGTATTAGAGTCCCCTTCACCTAAATATCAAACAACTGGAAAGACTAGATAAACTTAGGAGACATCCAGTAACTTTAAAAAAGAGAATCACATCAACTCTGGAGCAACTGATGCTAGCTACACTTCCGCAGTTATAGAAAGAGTTGTGGAGAAATGCAGCTCAAGGATCTCACTGGAGTTTCAGGAAAGCATCCCATTTGCTGAGGAGATTTGTCCCATCCAGGGATCCCATCAGTTCTGAGTACTTCTTGACAAGTAGACAGCTGCTTCTGATATCCTCACTACTGTGTCAGCTCTCCTTGCTTAGACAATTCGTTTGCTATACTTCAAAGTGCTCAGGGACAATTTAGTCTTCCTCCTTGTAAACCTGTGGCAGTTTGATCTGTCTACTGCAGACAATCTCTGGAGGGACAAGTGTGTGAACAGATGTGCTTTATGCCTTCCACGGGAGTCAAATTCCCGAGTAAAAAGGAAGAGAAATTGGAACAAGGATTAAACACTCAAGTCAAGCACAGATTCTTGTGGCAGAGTAGATGCTCACGACCCAAGACCCTGGGCCTGAGGCAGGAGATTAGTGCACAGCCACCCAGCTGGACATTTGAGCATGACCTGTCAGTCACAGAGACCTGTAAAATCTCAGCTGGGACACAATGCAGAGGACCCTGCTGCAGATGGCTGGGATCTGACAGCAGAAAGAAAAGTAGCCATTGGCCCGATGGTCACTGTCCTCTTGCTCTCGTAGTGGTCCTTGCTAGGTGTAGGCCATTATTTTCTCTTTGTTTCAGGGCACTTCTTTAGAGCACTTCCTTTTCACTCTTCTTCCTCCTTTGCCTTTAGTACATGTCAAGCTTTTACATTCTTTGAAATGTTCCATCAATTCTTTGAGCAGGATAGTTAAAGCCTAGAGAGGACCACTGAGCACTACAACCTAGGTAACAGGCCTGTTTTAATTCCCAAGGTTCTACCCCCTTCATCCATGGATTAATAGTTTGTCTCTAGTTACACAAATGCACAAGTTGACACAAGGACCCCCCTTTGGATAAGAAAGTTCACAGACATGAAGAGGGACATGAGGCTTGTGTAGGCAGTAGCAGACCCCATAGGGGCCCAGCAGCTGTTGTCCACACTCCCGAGGATACTGAGCTGATCTTCTGGGCCATGGGTAAGGCCAAGTGAAAGGACACATTCTTCTGCCTTTCAGTGGAACCAGGATCCTGACCTAGAACCACAGCTGTCCTAAAGAAAGCTGGATTTACATAAGGATCATGCCTGTACCAGTAAGATTAGCATACTCCTAAACACTGGAACCGATGTCCACAGGTTCACGGGTCATGTTTAGAAATTAAAATGGTCCTGTATGGGAGAATTTCAAGCCTGGCTGGGCCAGGTGCACCACACTCCTGTCTCCTGAGCAAGCTTGGAAACCATGCTAAGGCTGAGCAAGCTCACCTAAGTGCATAGACACTGGGTCTAACAGGCTACACCTCCACCCCTAGTCCGTGACTCCTTCACTCTGCCCAAGAAAAATCACCCCACCATATGTCTAGCCAGTAAGATAAATGATCCTCCCATGCTCCTCCCCCATGGTTGTCCACACGGTAGCTATATAAGCCTGTGCATTTCCTAAATAAAGCAGAAGTGTTCCAGACACCTCCTAGGAGTCTGTCTGGTGATTCCGAACCTTACCCTCTCAAGTCCGAGCTCCCAAACCAAACTCCACAGACCAAACAGTGGAGACTATAGTCCTGGATCATTCAGAGCACAACTCTGCAGTGTTCTAGTGAATGGGATGGGACTAAGCTGCCGGGAAGCTCCTAAGTGCACCAAGATTCATTTCATCAAGTTGATTAACCAACAAGGCCTTCTTTTGTGTACCTCTTTTCCCCTTACCTAGCTAGGGAAGAAGCCCCCATTGTCTGCGACCAGAGTCTTGATTCTTTCAATTCAGAAGCTGGAGGAACAGGTCCAATGACAGTGGGCTGGCACAGTTACTACTGAGCTATCACAAGCTGGCCTTCCTGTTGTATGGCACTTCACAGGAACATTCACTTATTTTTAGCACACCCCATGCACACTCAGGAAAACGTTCAGAACTTCTTCAGAAAGTGGCAAGAACAAGAGGAGGCATGTGTCTGAGGCACTGGGAGTATTCTGAGGGGAAACCGTAGTAATGCATTTTACTATAACTTTGTAAAATTTAAGTCTTGATGGGATATATTCATCACTGTAGTTATTACACTTGATCTTAGCCAAAAGGCCGAGAAGCGATTCATCACTGTAGTTATTGATGTTATGACTGATATATATTGTGAGTTTCAATTTCTATCCATATATCACCACTCACTAAAGGCTTTCAAAAATACATATTTTATTGCATAAAATCCTGGAGCAGTCACCCATCTCAGTGATGGAGGACAAACAGAACAAGATGCAAGGCTTTTGTTACACATCAACTAAGAGCTGCCTATCTAACGTCATATGGACGTGACCTCTTAGTTGCTCTACAAAAGAATCAAGTTGGAGAGAAACTACATAACAGTGCTGCAGTAGACACAAATGTACTGCTTCATTTTTCCCTTCAAATGAGACATGTCACTTGTCAGGGAGGACAGAAAGTCAGTCTCTGGCTGGCCGTCCCTTCTGGAGCATCTCACAGCAGATGGTAGCCAAGCTACAAGTGAAGTTCTAACAACTTTGACATCAGGCAACCTTTATGAAAGATACTCACTACAGAGTTCCACACTACACTTACACTCCAACATCTTGTGCTCCTTTCCCTTTTCATATGGTTTTTATCTTTGTTTATACAATATACTCTCGATTGCTGTCTTCACTCAGCATGTCCTTCGAGAGCTCAAATGTAATCTGTAAAGCGGCAGGTAACAGACTCAGCATGAGGTCAGAAGTAGGAGGACCAGGAGTCAGACATTTGACACTCCCCTTCTGTATACAACTTTGCCAGCAGTTCCCAAACTCCTAGCAAAAGAACCCAGCCTGTGACAAGTACACGGCACTCAGACAGTTGTATATATTTTGAACAGCTGTTTATTTCCTCAATATTCACAGTTCTGAGAACTAAAGAGTAGAAATAGGTTGCTCCCTTATTACTGTCTGTGACCCAGTGTAGTTTCTGTGCCTTCCATCTACACAAATTTATTCCTACTAGGTTCCAATAGTCTTCATTCTAGATGCTGCCACCAATGAATAAACAGACCTGCCAGGTCATTGAACTCCCTTTGCCAGGAGAACAGCAATAGTTATTGCTGCATGAAAAGGAGAACTAAGGTACTTCCATGAGACACAACTTGGTGACTATATACCCATTGTTAAATTACAATACCAGGCATTTGCAATGAATAGTCTTATAAGGTCACCAGCAACTGACCTTTCCCTAAACGGTGGTCTTGGCCGCATACCAATCAAGCAATTTAACCCAGCGGAGGTGGCAACTAATAAGAGCGATCCTGGGTATGCCAAGAGGTCATGAATATCCATGTTTTGTAAGAATGGTTCTCATCTGGATACAGTAGCAGTTGTAGCTGTGCAGTACTGGTGGACACGGCAATGTACCACTCAGTGTGTATGCCCTTTAGTGTAACAACTGAGGACATGGTCTACATTTGAGCCACCTTCCATGAGAAAAGTCTGTTCTTGCATAAATACCGCAACCACCTACATCCAGGCAGATGCTAAATATTTGAACAAGTGAATGGAAAAGGAAGAAAACTTTATCAAAGCACAGCCCACCCAGGCTATTTCATCCTGGCTATCAGGACACCTGCCAGTGTTGCCACCAAAAGTACCTTATCAAACAGCCCAGATTTCAGTAAATCCACGACTCAGCCCTCTAAGCTGATGCCTACACACAGCCAGCCTGAGCATTTCCTCTCCTCCATGCTGACCATCACACGGGACGAACATCTCCTCTGAAGCAAGCTCCAGATGACTTGAAGGAAACACCCCATGGTGCCTTGTACTGACAGGCTAGACTTTTACAGGGTGAGCAAAATGGGAGGCCATTTGTGCTCATACAAAGGCAGCTCAACTACAGACAGGCCTAAGCCATTTGTCCTCATATACGGATTCCCAACAACATGCTAGAGGCTTCCACTTGGGCAACTTTCTCTACCCACAAGTAGCACAATACATTGAGGCCAGTGCCCCCACTAGCGTGGTATCACCCATTTCTTCAGAAAGGCCCACCTGCCCAAGGCACTTTGTCTAGCCAAATACGAAGCATGAATTTACACATTCCTACAGGAATCGAAGGATGACCCCATTCACGAGATCCAGCCCTGCTTCCTTCCCTTGCTCTGAATTACCCCATGGTAGTAAACCAAGGTGCCATGCCATTATCCAGTAATTAGGCTTCACCAATGACTGGGTAAAAATATAAAGATGCCCTACAGTACCAGTAGTTGAAATATCCAACTCAAACTTCATTTCACCATCCACATCTTCAGATTCATCAGCAGCTGTAGACTTGACACAGCTACGGCAACACAGGAAGAGAAGGGTAAGACTGTCCTTTCCTTGACAATTCCTTATTCCTATAGTGGCACCTGCTCCTTAAGCTGGCACATCCTGAGTTACTGCTGCATGAGTCAGAGTAGACGCCTATGGGGATTTTCTAAAAGTATCCAGGTGATTAAAATACCTGGATGTCACTGTACAGAGAATGACAAAGATCTGGTTTGCCCAATTTCCAGAAACTGACTCATCAAGATATAAAGTGTATTTAGAACAAGTTTTACTTGGTTTACTAAGTATACACTTCCAACACTCCCCCCATCACTAACCTAGGGGGACCAGCAAAGTTGTCTGTAAAGCTTATTAGTGTTGACAATCAGGTGAATTTGTAGAAAGATTATCCTCACGTGGGTGGGGCCTGTGTACACAACTTCAGAGCCACCTCTCCCTTGAACTTCTGATGGCAGACTCAGCCCCTAGCTGCCTCTCCAAGAAGCACCAGTTGCATCTCTGACTTGGCTTGGCAGCCTCCACCCATGTAAGGCAACAGCCCACAGAGTTTTGCCTGCTATTTCTGTGTATGCTGATGTCATGCTACCCCAACTCCAGAGGGAAGTCACATCAAGCCAGCTTTGGAATGAGGATGACATCATAAAGTCCTAATATCACACAGAGATTCAGATCACAGCAGGTATCAACAGGACATGCTAGTGTCTGCCATTTAGAATACACCCAGACAACAGAACCAGTGTCTCACATGAAGACATTCAGAATCAAGCCCGACATAGCTAAGCGTCCTGTCTGCAGTACAAGTTCCACAAGAACCACTGATGAAATGTATTCCTCAAAGTGAGGGGAGCCTGAAGTACATCTCGGGGCCTAGAAGCCAAACTGAGGACATTTCCAGGAGCAAGGGACTTAGCTTCTGTGGAGGAAATGATCCACTTTCCGAAATATTCTGCTTTCCCGCCTTTCTGACATGTTTGAGATGCACAAGTATCAAGTACTCTGTGAAGACCTGTGGGATAATATGTGCAAAACACTTGGTGTCTCTTGAGGAATCCAAAGCTAGTGGTTTCTCTTCCCAGAATATCCTGCTCCCCAGGGAAAATAGGACATATGTGCAGATGTTTTTCTTGTCAAACACGGAGGGTCCTACAAGAATCTATTACAGTAGTCAAGGAATTCTGCTAAACCCCATGCTATAATGCAAAGGCATCTAAAACAGTGAAGAATTATTCAGTCCGAAATGTCAGCGCTGATGAGTTTAAATGCTAGCTAGCAGCTTTGACAAAATGACCACATGAACTGAAGACATGAGTTCTAGGAACATAGGAATCCTTGATATTTTTATGACTTAAGATGAAGCAGCTGGTAGATGAGGCGGACTGTTCAGAGCTGCCAAATGAACATCTCCTAATTTCAAGTTTTCCCAGGACCCAGGACCCAGCCCTCTGACATTCACTGCTGCCTACAGGATCTAGACGTGCACAGTGGGACAGTGAGTGCCTACTGGTGAGCAAGGAGGAGGAACTTTTCATCTATCTCTGCAGCTTCTGCAAAGACCTGTCTAGGGCATTATGGCGAGCCATCATGGTGAGCCTTGACATAGGCCTAGCCATGATTGAACTTTGAGTCACCTCACCAACACGGACGTGCTGTCACCCATAGCAACAGGCAAGTTCAGCTGGTAGCAGATGTAACCCATAATGGTTGTTATTGTTTCCCTCTGGGATGTGTGGGCGATACTCTCGCTCCCATGCAGCTGAAGAGTATAAATGTTTACACTTTTGGTTTTAGTCTGTATATACCCCACCCTGAAAAATAAATGGGGCCTTGCTATGGTAGAGCATGAGCCTGGAGAAACTGCTCTCCTGTTGTTCCTCCCTCGGGTTTGGGACCTGCTGGCAGGATTCTGACACTGCGGCTCTCGACAAGTGGGGCCCAAACAAGGACCTGAGTAAGAGGGACATCGAGGAGAGCGCCCTGCAATCCAGGGCACTACAACAAGAACCGCGACTGATCCCCGCGGCTCCTGCCGGTGAGAGACAGGGGACGATAGTCCTGATCACAGCAGAAGTAAGGGCCGCCGGTGAGAGACAGGGGACGTTAAGTCCTGATCACAGCAGTAGTAACAAGGGGTGTAAGCCCTCAAATTCTTAGTTAAAGTATGGGTCAAATGGAATCTAGAGGTTATGTAGGCAACTCTATACAAAAATTGCTAAAAGTACAAGGCTCAATTGGAAGCATTTGTGAAAATATTGGATGAGGTTTGTCCATGGTTGTGTGATGAGGCAGAGATAAATCTAGAGTTCTGGGGAAGAGTAGGTAAACAGCTGCAGAAGCCCTTAACCTCCGATCCCGATAGTCCTCCTCCCCTGCCTGCTGACCTCCCACCAGCGGGGTTGTGGCACGGGGAGCCACCTGCATCTATCTACCCCTGTCTTCCTGTTTGCGAGGAGCACCTGCCACCTAGCGCCCTGCCATTGAATGATGAGGTAGATACACATCTCGCTCAGTTATGACTGACATGTCAGAGGCAGGAGGAGAAACTCCTACTCGAACAGAAACTAGCTCAAATAGCTCAACAAATGAGAATGTTAAAGGGACCACAAAGGTCTGAGGAGACTCCTCTCCCTCCGGCTGACACTGTAACTGCTATCTCGGGAAAAGCAGTTGCCGGGGTATCCCCCATAAGTCAGCCCGCCCTTGCTGAGCGTGAACTTTATGTCCCCATGCCATTGGAGATGGCAGTAACTGAGGCAAAAAATAAGAGAAGAAATTTTTGGGTTTCCGGTTATTCAGACCCAACAAGGTGGATATGAACACCGCCCAATAGAATTTAAATTGGTAAAGGAATTAAAATTGGCTGTTAATCAGTATGGTACAAATGCTCCTTTCACAACTGCTATCTTAGAGTCACTGGCTACTTCATGGTTGATTCCTAATGACTGGAAGGCAGTAGCTCGTGCTGTTCTGTCAGGCAGCGACTTCCTCTTATGGAAATCTTTCTTTGCAGAACAATGTCGTGAGACTGCTCGCAGAAATGCGAATGCGGGTGTAGCTATTGCTACACTGGACATGCTGATGGGGGAGGGCCAATATGCCTCAACCCAAGCTCAGCTAGCTATGGGAGGCCCAGTGTTTGATCAGATTGGATGGTGTTTTGTTAGGGCCTGGAAACAATTGCCTAATCCTGGCAATCTTAGTTTTAGCCTGGGAAACATCAGACAGGGACCAGATGAGCCTTATGCTGAGTTTGTCCACAGACTCTTAGATGGAGCAGGAAAGATATTCCCTGATGCTGAAACCGGGGATGCCTTTTGTTCTCCAGCTTGCTTATGAAAATGCCAATAAATGGTGCAAACCTGTGTTGAGACCTTGGAGAACAAAGACCGATCTTACAGGCTACATTCGCCTTTGTGCAGATGTGAGTAATCAATTGAGTGTTGCTTGGGTGCAAGCAGCAGCCAATCGAACTGCACAGGAAGGGGGAACTTTTCATGCCTTTTTCCAATCTATACACGATCAAAAGGGAGCCAATTCATGGCAGGCCATGGATAACAATAACATGACAAATTCCAGAACACCTGTTTGCTATGCATGCAAAAAGATAGGGCACTTACAGAAGGACTGCCCCAGTCGGGTGCCTTCCTTTACACCCTACCTTTGCTCACGCTGTCAAAAGGGACTCCATGATGGGCGTGAATGTCGTTCTGTGGTGGCAAGGGATGGCACCTATCTTGGGTATAATATGAACAAAAAAACTGGAGGATGGGCCCGCGTCCTCGGGGCCCCCTAACAAATGCGAGGGCAACTTTCCCTCCTTCGGGGAGGAACATATATCCCCTCCAACAGTTTGTCCCAGAAACAATAGACAGGTCACCGATTTGTGCCGAGCGACCCCCGGAAGCGGAGGGTTAGATTTAAGCTCCACTTCCTATACAGTACTTACCCCTCAGATGGGACCACAGAGATTGCCTACAGGAATCTTTGGCCCCCTGCCAGAAGGAACAATTGGGTTATTGCTAGGAAGGAGTGGATGGACATTGAAGGGGTTACAAGTCCATCTCGGTCTTATTGATACTGACTATACTGGGGAAATTCAAATTATGGAGTCATCCCTACAAGGAGTCCTTGCTATCTCCCCAGGGGAACATATAGCCCAATTGTTACTTTTGCCTTTCCACTCTGATGCACCCCCTATGAAAGGAGAATGAGGAGATAAGGGTTTTGGGTCTTCTGATGCATATTGGATACAAGAAATAAGACAAACTAGACCTGAATTGCAGTTAAAGCTTAATGGAAAAACTTTTTAAGGTCTTTTAGATACGGGTGCTGATGTCTCTGTTATTGCTGCAAGGCATTGGCCTTCGAGCTGGCCCACTAAACCCACTAATATTCAGTTACAGGGCTTAGGCATGCCAAATGCTCCGCTGCAGAGTTCAATGCCTATAAAATGGGAAGATGATGATGGGCCATTCAGGATACATTCAACCTTTTGTAATTTCTAATATACCTTTAAATTTGTGGGGTCGAGATATCCTTGCTGCCCTAGGAGCGTTAATATGCAGCCCAAATGAAGCAGTCACTAGGCAGATGCTCCTTCAAGGATACAGGGAGCAACAGGGTTTAGGAAAAGGAGGAAAACTTCAACAGCCTTTAGAGGGCAAACTTCAGCCACCTCGTTTGGGATTGGGTCATTCCTTTTAGGGGCCATTGATTCTGCTGTACGCCATGTGGAGAAGCTTCAATGGATTGGGGGCCCCTCCATATGGGTGGATCAATGGCCCTTAACTCAGGAAAAGCTCACGGCCGCTAGAAGTTTAGTACAGGAACAACTAGAGGCAGGACATATTGAGACCTCCTTCTCGGATTGGAATACTCCCATTTTTGTTATAAAAAAGAAGTCAGGAAAATGGAGACTCTTACAAGATCTAAGGGAAGTAAATAAAAGAATGGTATTGATGGGAGCCCTTCAGCCAGGCCTACCTTCGCCTGTAGCAATCCCCTCTAATTATGATCTTTTGGTAATAGATCTTAAAGATTGTCTCTTTTCCATACCTTTACATCCCGAGGATAGGAAACATTTTGCTTTCAGCGTCCCCTCTATAAATCATGCTTCCCCCTATGAACGATATCAATGGAAAGTATTGCCACAGGGTATGGCCAATAGCCCCACCTTGTGTCAATATTATGTACAACAGGCTATAAAAGCTTCCTCATTGCCCTCTAGTGTCCTTTGCTATCATTATATAGATGATATCTTGCTAGCACATTCTGATAAACAAATACTAGGACAGGTCTTTATGAATTTAAAGGAGACATTAGGAGGATGGGGACTTTATATTGCACCCGAGAAAGTTCAGTCAATTCGACCAATAACCTATCTAGGATTTCAATTGAACATGGATAACATATGCACGAAACAAATAAAGATAAGACCTTCCCTTGTCACGCTTTATGACTTTCAGAGTCTTCTTGGAGATATAAATTGGATTCAGCCTTACTTAAAATTGACTACTGGTCAATTGTCTCTGCTATTCCAGTTATTAGGAGGAGATCCTGATCCATTGTCAGAAAGGAAGCTCAATGATGCAGCCAGAGGGGCTTTAGCCCTGGTTGAAAAAGCTATTGCCGATCAATGTATTAGTTATTTTTCCCCAGAGAAATCCTTACTGCTGATAGTGTGTGGTTCTCAGAATTGGCCCAAGGGGGTACTCATGCAGCAACAGCCCCTTTATTGGATACATTTACCACATCATTTATGGAAGGTAATTAATCCTTATTATGAGATGGTAGCTCAAGTATGCCAGCTTGGGAGGAAGGCTTCAAAGACCATCTTTGGGAAAGAGCCAGATAAAATAATAGTCCCTTATGATAGAGGTCAAAGACAGCTTTTGCAGCAGCAAAATACTGTTTGGCTTTTAAGCTTCCTTGATTATTCAGGAACTATTGATAATCACCCTCCAGCCAACAAATTGCTGCAATTCGCCTGTAGACAAACCTTTATGTTTCCCACTAAGACAAAAAACTATCCTATAAAAGGAGCTCAAACTATTTTTACAGACGGTTCCAGAAAAGGAACCGCAGCCATTGTCTCAAGAGAACAATGGCATTTAAAGTGCCATTCTCATCTGCTCAGCTTGTGGAGCTATGTGCTGTGTTGTTAACCTTAACAAAATTTTCTGAACCTATAAATATTTACACTGATAGTATGTATACCCATCAGTCAGTCAGAAATCTAGAGACAGCAGGAAAAATCTTTGCTACCAGGGAATTACACACTCTTTTTATGGGAATCCAAAACTGCATAAGGCAGCGGATACACCCACTTAGCATCAATCATATCTGAGCCCACTCCGGGCTCCCAGGACCTTTAACCCAAGGCAACACACAAGCGGATCTTATGACCTCTCACGAGTTTCCATAGGTTATGCATATTCAGGCTGCTGATCAACAAATTAGGGAGGCACAAGAATTTCACAGACTATATCATGTTAATGCCCACACCCTTCGCTTGACTTTTCATCTTTCCAGGGAACAAGCCAGACAGATTGTAAAAAATTGCCCACAATGTGTGGTCCATTTGCCAGTCCAAGCTCTGGGCATCAACCCACGAGGCCTGAAAAGTAATGAGCTATGGCAGATGGATGTCACCCATATTCCTTCCTTTGGTAGGAAACGGTATGTCCACGTCTCCATTGATACTTTTTCAGGAATGATGTGTGCTACACCCCACGCAGGAGAGGCAGCAAAAGATGTCACTGCTCATTTGTTACACGCATTTGCTTATATGGGGAAACCACAAGCTATAAAAACAGGTAATGGTCCAGCCTATATTAGCATTTCCCTAAAAAGATTTTTTCCAATCCCTGCACATTTCCCATTCTACTGTATTCCTCATAACCCGCAAGGTCAAGCCATTATTGAAAGGGCTCATCATACTCTGAAAGTTGCAATAGAAAAACTAGGGGGGAATCCGCTCTCCAGCACTTATTCTCCTACTCATAAACTTAACCATGCTCTATTTGTGATAAATTTTCTTTCAATAAATGAAGAAGGCGTCACATGGGCCTCAAAACATTGGGCATCTCATGCCACTAGAAAATCAATGGTAAGATGGAAAGATGTCCTTACCGGACAATGGAAAGGACCAGACCCTGTACTTCACTGGGGATGAGGGTCTGCTTGTATCTTCCCACAGGACAATGAGGGGCCTCAGTGGATCCCGGAATGACTAATTCACCAGTGCCCTTCCTCGGAGAGTACAGAGACCTGATTTAGTGAGCCATCATTGATGGACGTCACTTTTTGACTGATATCCATCACGCTGATTGTGGCGATTAGGAGTTGCTCGTTTCTTTTGTGTTTTAGGGAAATTTAATTAGCAAGTAAAAAGTTCATTATTAATGGGTACTTATTTGATAGTTCATTCTAGCTTTGTAGGACTATTTTATTAAGAAGGTTATCATAGTCAGCGGAAATGAAGGCGTTTATGCTTTTAGGTTGCCTTCTGATAGTTCCCATCATGGGAGAAGTTTTTTGGGCTTCTGTTCCTTTTTTCTTCCTCAGCCACAGGGAGTGAGCCAGGAAGCCCCTCTGTTTCCACAGTTTTCCCTACAAGAGATCTCTGTTAATTTTGATCTGCAAAAATTTTGACTAGTCATAACAAAAAGATTTTATAATTCAATTGGCCAAAACCATCTGAGTGCACTCGTTAAAATTGTCATATGTTTGTCTTAAGTGTTATATGTGTGTCCTAAATGTTAAAAGATGTTTGTATGTTCTTGATCAAAAAATGATGTCAAATATAAGTAGATTGTTTTCTACAATCTTGATTTATAGGATTGAATAAAAATTTAAAAGATAGTTGAAGATAATCTTTAAGTTTGGATACGCTCCTGTTGGTAAATAAAGAAGCAGCTGCTCAGATAATTTATTCTGATCTTTGTTCACTAATGGGAGCCACAAAAATCATTTTCATAGCCTTAAATGTTATTGTAACATGTTTCTGATGGTTATCTTTAAAAAATAATATTTTCTGGAAAAAAAAGGAAGATCCTGTTGATACAAAGCTACATTACAGGACATAGGAATTCATATTTGGTATGCAAAATGTACTCATTATTTGACCATGCAGGTTTTCCAGCATATTGTTTATGAGAATAACCTTTTGGTCCAGGTATTTTCCCTTCTCTTCTGCTCCACCTACTTATGGTTACAGGTATATTTATAGATCTGCTACTATCCCTGAATAGCTTGAATCTGGAGACCGGATTGGGACCCCAACACTGGAGCAGCAGAGAGAACTCCAGGATGTGTCTTGGTGCACAAGCGGAGACTTTATTGTCCAGAACAAGGATTTAATGGAACTGGTTTGGTTATACTTCAGCAACAAATGGGCTTATTAAACAAGTTGAAGGATTGTGGTTGCATACTCGATTGGACTGTGATTCCAGATTTCAACAGCTCTACTCCCTTTCCTGTCAAAAACCATTCTGAAGAAGTCTGACGACTTTCATCATTGTTGCATTTAGAAATATCCAATTCCAAGACCCTCGCAACTAATCAGTTGTCATTGGACATTGAGATCTTGTCTGGTGTTCATGCCAATTCTATCCAGCTTGATTTAGATTTTGCTACAGAAGTTTGGGAAAATTTGAAAAAGATGTTTTCACCTTCTTGGATTGTTATATGGCTTATTGTTATTGCTGTTATGATTGGGTTGTGTATTTTGGGTTACTGCTCATATCAATGCTGGAAGCGTTCCCAGTTTAAATATGAGCATTTAGCTATGGCTGTACAAGCTTCTTTGGATGATGATACAACACGCGTAGCCATTTACTTGGCTCAGGCTTGGCGTGCTTAGATCCCCCGCTTTGGGATACTCAGTGACGGGTAAAGACAGAAGCTTCTGTCTGCCAACCTAAGACAGATCGTATTGGGACATAAGCCCTGCGACTGATGATGGGTAAGGAGATGGAAGACTTCTGCTGCCTAAAACAGAGGTTCCTTGGCTGATGAGTTGCTAGCATTCTTCATGCTATCAAAAAGAGATGGGGGAATTATGGTGAGCCATCATGGTGAGCCTTGACATAGGCCTAGCCATGATTGAACTTTGAGTCACCTCGCCGGCACGGACGTGCTGTCACCCATAGCAACGGGCGAGTTCAGCTGGTAGCAGATGTAACCCATATGGTTGTTATTGTTTCCCTCTGGGATGTGTGGGCGCTACTCTTGCTGCCATGCAGCTGAAGAGTATAAATGTTTACACTTTTGGTTTCGGTTTTAGCCTATATATACCCCACCCTGAAAAATAAATGGGGCCTTGCTATGGTAGAGCATGAGCCTGGAACTAAGTTAGTGAAACTGCTCTCCTGTTGTTCCTCCCTCGGGTTTGGGACCTGCTGGCAGGATTCAGACGTTGCGGCTCACTACAGAACATGCCTTGCTGGCTTCAAAGTTGTGTACATACATAATGAAAGTTGGCTTTTACGATTCATTCTGGGGACATATAAAGACCCCTATGTGCCTTCAACAAACTTGTGACTGGGGGACCAGTCAGCTCATCCCATAGAGGACAGTCTAACAGTTGCACCTTTAGGACAAAATTGGCATTATGCCCCTTGTGTTATATAATGGTTAGTCTGGTTCTGTCTTACTTCCCCCGAGACACTTGTATTACAAAGGCCTCTTTTTGACATCCTCTCCAAGCTATTACTGGGGGAAACCAACCTCCACAACACTACACGTATATAGGTTGTCAACTTGAGTGACGATGCCCAGCTGAATTCAGTCAGCATGGCTCTGCATGTGGAACCTAAGGAAGTTTGTCAGCTCAACAGTATAAAAGAACAGGAGGGGAGATTTCGCACCAATTTCCCTTGGAAGAGCTTCACCAAGGTTTGATTTTCTTTGGAGGATCTTCAAGGACATCTTTTGTTCTCTTTGGAGGAACTCAAGTCTCCATCTACCCCTGGGGACACATCAGTCATCTGTCCCATTTCCATGATACAGACTAGTCCAGGATATTGCCATTGGCTCCATGCCTTTGGATTAAGATTTCTAGCATGAGTACCTATCTCTGGCACTCTTCTACATTCGACTGTGGCAAGATATTGTCAGCTAATCCTGTAAATTTCTGTGTCCTGCATTAAATCTGTTTCTCCCAAAAATACTGACTATAACAACCTGCAGCAAAACCTCAGAATGCATGCTACTAATTCCTATGGTTCTGCCAGGTGTACTTTCTGTGCTAAGGTTTGGATTCAGATGTGGTGTCATATTGCCTTCTGTAGTCCCAAGCACGCATGAGCTTGCATTCTCATAGCAATTTGCAAATGAACAATTAGATTTATATGTTGGAGAACTTCAAGAGGTTGCTGGGTCCTGGCATGATCATGCAAAACCTATGTACTTTACGGTACACCAAAAACACTGTGGGGCAAGGTGTCATTTGACAGGATGTTACCGAATAGAATTGTCACTGGGCAACATGGACTGAGCTCACCAAAAGGCAGTCAGAGGAGCCACCTTGAGATAGTAGCAACATCCTTCCACGTATGGGCAGCTTCACTCCCCTGAATATCATCCTGAGGTACAACTTCATAGCTGCCAACCACCAGGATCCTGACCACAGTAAAAAGTATTTTGTACACAAAGGAAAAGTAAATCAGGAACAGAGGTAGAAAATGAACCCATTTTCCTCTAGCATAGTAAGTTCAGGGAGAAATGAGCCAATAGGACAGGCCACTCTCTGGAGTCTCATCTATGATTAGTTGCTCTCCTATAATGATTACAAAGACAAGACCTAGTTCACAGTAGAGGCACAGAAGTTCTCAAACACAGCAGTGGACAGAACTTGTCACCTAAGCCAATTCTGGAGAAGTATGAAGAAACTCAGTACTTCAAGGAATAAGTGCCATCTGACCACATATTTTACGATACATCATGATTTTTTCAGATTTTTCCAACATTTAATCACAAAAGAATCTGGCATTTTAAAGGTTAGGTTTACAAACTGCTTATCTCGAAGTTGTGACTGTCCCACCTGGGGAGATAGGAGTAGCATCCACAACAGCAGTCAAGAGAGAAGACCAAGGTACTGCCACTAAAGCACAGGCCCACTGTGGTCCAGGGCACCTAGAAATCCGAGTGTAGGGTGTTGTTACATAGGTGAGAAGATGAGGACCCTGTAAAATACAGCTACAAACACGACCCATCCAAACACAGGGACCCTGAAATACTAGGTTCTGGCTCTAAGTGTCCATAACAGCAATCTCAGCCATGGTGAGGAGCCCCGGCAGCATGCACAGAACTCATGCTGGTAGGCACAGCTGTGCTTCTGGTGGGAAAGTCCTCCTTGAAGGAGCTGGTGGTAGTGGCTTGGTACCTGGCAATATTCAAGTATTTTGTAGGGACAAGGGGGCCCATAGGTAGGGAAAAGAGAACGAAGGCCTCAGTGAGCTTTATTAAAAATTAGCAAGACAGCTGTGACCTCTGCAGCCAGACTCCAGCAGTTAAAAAGGCAAAAATCAGCTGACTGAGGAATTACACAAGAGCAGCAAGACTCAATTAGGAAGACAAAGGCAAAGAACTGGGGACCTGGAAGCTCCCAGGTAGCCCAAGTGACAATCACAAACTTCCCCCTGACTTAATCTTTAAACTTTGTATCTTTAAGGCTCTCAATTTTACTCTCCACCAAGGACAGGGGAAAGGTCACATGGCCAGAAAAATATTCAAGGTTAGGATGAAAGACAAGACAGGGACCCAATCAAATTCCAGGAGCCTACGTGGAACAAAGATCTCAATGAAAAGGAACTGCAGGGGAGAATCCACAAACTCATTTTACTCATCCAGAACCCACTTTCTCCACCTTCCAATAAATTATTTTAAATTTTAGCTCTTTTACCAATTCTGGATTTAGGCCCTGTGTTCCAGGATGAACAGCAGGACATGGCAGGGCAGTGGCTTGCTGTACACCTCTGGGTGTTACAGTGTGGCATAGCATGGTGTACAACCCTCTCCAGGTGTTATAATTTTTCGACTCCAAGTAAGGAAATTCAAGAGGAGCAATGACCTTGTCAGAGGCACCAATCACACTGGTCACATTATGCTAGCAGCCCCAGGGCATCTGACCCATAAAAGGCAACATCTGGAACATGAGGATAAAACACACATGGCATTCGTAACTGGCTATGCTACGGCGATTCACATTTACTTCTGACCAAAAGCCCAGGTTTCAGCAGATTCTAGACAAAACTCTTCAAGTTACAGCTCTAAACAGTCAGCAGGTCTGCTTGGCTCATCAGAGGCCAGCTTCCAGCAGGGCACAGGTGGACACTGTCCTCCCACAGGCCATCTTCAGGAGGAGGGACACCGTGAGACACCAAGCACAGAAAGCCCAGGCTATGGCAAGTGTGAGAACCTGACCGGGGAGGGCTATCTATTAGGGATGGGCCTGTGCATTCCTTCTCACAGCTTGATGCTCTGGCAAAGCCCATACAACTCTTCAGCAGATCCTCAGCTCCAATGATTTGTAGGAAGGACTTGATTTTCCCTCATCTTCCTAATTGCCCAAATATTCCTGAGACCAACTGAAGGCAGATAAACATCCTAACTACCTCTCTGCAAGAGTTCTAGCAGCAAGGCAGTAGCATTCTGGGTAATTCTTCTGAAACACATAGCACCGCCAGTACTAGCACAGTTGGAAACAAGCTGAGAGAGCCACTGTCTTCCCTCATTCAAGGATGGTCTTGTGTGCAAGTGTGCAGATGATCACTGGACTTCTTGGTGAGACCAGCAGGGCCACCCTGGCTCCAGAGCTCCTCATGGGACTGGCTACATCATCTGTTGCAAGAGCTTCAAATTCAACTTCTCCCCCTACCTGTTCTTGCTTTCTGCACTTCCAGGTGTTGCTGCTGACCATATTCACCAGGAAAACTTGTGCATTAAAATTGCAAACTCCCACTGTCCTAAGGAGCCCAAACTCACTCTTTGCATGATCAATTCATTCTCAAATTCCATAGGTAGCAAATGTCTGCTCCGTGAATGTGAAAGCAGGACAAGCCCCTGGATTTCCAGGTACAGACTGATAGAATTTTGCAAGCAAAAGCCATTCCTAGGCATCTTTTTGTAGCTATCCCTAGCAGGTTTGCTTTCTTCCTTCTGATAGTTCACTATTGGCAAATAGAAGCAATGACAGTTGTTGCATTTCGGTTTTGTGTCCTACAACTTTTCAATTGCTTCAGCTCTAGTAATCAGTGGCATCCGTAGGGCTCACTATGAAACATGAGATCATCCAAAGTCGGGAAAAAAAGTTACTTCTTTCCAAAATGGATGCTTTTAATCTAATTTCTCTGGCTAAATTTTCTAATACCATGTTAAGTAAAAGTGGCGAAAAGCATTCTTTTCTCATTCCAATTCTTGAAAGGGAAAGCTTTCAGTTTGTTCAGTGCGAGGTTAGCAGGAGGATGATTACATACGGCCCTTATTGTGCAGAGGTACTTTCCCTTTTATACCCAATTTGCTGAGTTTTTATCATGAACAATATTGTATTTTACCAAATGCGTTTTCTGCTCCTGTTAGTATGGCCAAGGTTTCTTGTCCTCATTTTTGTTGATATGATGCATCAGGTGAGGAATATCAGTTTGTACTTTTTTGATATGATGCATCAGGTGAGGAATATCAGTTTGTACTTTTGGGTGCCTTTGTCTTGTTTTGGTATTGTGAAATCCCAAGATGGCCTCATACAGATGAAAGAACTCAGTTTGGAAGAACTGCTCCTTCAGATATATATAAAATAAAACAATTCTTTTTTGGTTTGGATAGTTTATTCCCCAAAGTTTCATACATCTGAGACTGGATCCTCAGTGTGAAGTGCTCATCATGGAGGGCCCTTCCTGTTAAAAGGAGTTAAAGCCATTACTCCGAGACCCCGGTTACCAGGAGAGTGGATTGTTCAGAGCAGGTTTGCTGGGATGTCTCCTTGCACTCCCAACATGCACGCCGTTCATTGCAGTGCTCTCTGCCTCGGGACCTCACAGAAGCCAAGCAGAGGACAAAGCCATGCTTTCAGGCTTCCAAAACTGTAAGCCATCTAAATTTTTCTTTATTTCCTAGTCCCAGGTATCTTGATTTAGCAATGAAAAGTGGATTAAAACAAAATTAGTTCCAAGAAGTGGGGGCACTAGTGACTGTAGATGTGGAGACAGCTTTGAAACTGAGCAGTGGGTAGCAGTTGGAAGATTTTGCCAGGTCAGGCTATAAAGACGCCCAGAACTCTGATGCACTGTGGGTCATTGTGTGGAGGTCTCAGAAGGTGAGGAGACGTAATTACTCCATCCCGATGGGAATGAGAACGCTGTGAGGTCATCCTTGCCGTAAAGCTGCAAAGAACTGGACTGAACTGTGCCTGTGTGCTAGAGCTTTATGGAAAGCAGAAGAAGGGTTTGTCTGAGAGATTTTCCAAATTTCGAAGCCTTCCAACTACTCCCCCTAGGTATTGCTGGCCACTTTTCAGGAGATTTACAGTAAGATTTGTGAGCAAAAAGAAACAGACTAAAAAGACAAACTTAGCCATCAGCCTTGAAAATGTGTAAGGGCATGAGTGAAGGGCTACTTGTTAAAGAGATTAGTAGGGATGCTAATGTTGTGGCAGTGGGAAAATGGCCTTGAGGTCCTCCTTCCTCTGCTTCTACCCACCTGCCTCCTACCCTCGTGCAAGAGGCTTAGACCTGTATACCTAGAGGAACACAGTACTTCTAAGCAGACGGATCTCTTCATCTCTCC
>NW_022900947.1:5554468-5612905 GCF_012274545.1 Fukomys damarensis
GACGGATCTCTTCATCTCCAACCAATGGGTTCTGTATTGCAACCATTTTCTGAGATGTCTGGATAAGGAGCAGCAGGGTCAGAATAGTTATGCTTCAGCTAAAGCACCTATATGAAGAAAGCCTCCCATGCAGGGAGATGAAGCAGCAAAGGAGGGAAGACATCCATTGTTCACAGGATGATACTGGTGATGGAGAAAACGATCCATTGGCTCACTTTCTCATCCATTATGACAATAAAACCTCACTTTCCCCCAATACATGATCATCCAATAATGGATCTGTAGAGTTCTCTCAGGCCAGCTATATGGGTTGCTCCTTTCCCAAGTTACACCCACAGAGAGCGCTTAAAGAGGAAAGGAGGAATCATGAACGCACAAGTCCTTCCAAACAAAGCAAGTCTTGGCTTTTTAGTCATGTATTTCAGGAAACAAAAGGATTGATAGTGAAGGTCTCTTCATGTGAGTGCAGAGTCTGAGGTCCTGCCCACGTGTGCTATTCACAAGGACATTTGTCCATTGGACACCACCAGTCTGTTCACGAATACACTGTCATGTCCAACTCTCAAGTGTTGTGGTACATATAAAAGGTGTTCAATTCAGTTTGGAATGAAATATACCTCTGGATACAAAATGGCCCCCAATCTCTAGGTTCTAAACCTTCACGGTTAAGGCTCCACCTGGTATTATATGTATCTGTATATCATTACTTAGCACCTCACGCAAAAGGACATCTTGCAGCTTTAGCAAAGCTGGGAAACAAGGCCAATTTGAAAAGCTCAAGAGAAGAATTGTCACTTGGTCGATGAATGGATCATCCAAGGTCACCATGGCCTAACAAGAAGTTGAGGCTGAAACAGAGCAAAGCCACCCAGAGGTTATGCGGGGACAGAGGAAGATGGAGGGGAAGCAGGGAGCTCAAGTGCCGAGAAATGGCTGCCTCCCGCTTGCCTGGTATCTCCAGTCACACACACACCCCCATCAGCAAAAGCTGGTGACTTTTGGTGCCCAGCTACAGGGTGACAGGGTGTCACCTCCAGGCACACTACTGTTTTATGAGTTACTCTGCATCTCGCAACTGCTGGGTTCTAGACTCACTTCACTGAGCAGAGGTCACACAGGAGTCTTCTTATCTGAAGGACTAAGCGTAGCAAGTTTCCAACAAATTTTTATGGAGGACTTTGTGCAACTCTTTCCTGTATTAAGAGATACATTGTAAAGGAATACATGAAGACTGAAATCCACAAAATCAAAGGGATATTAGTCCCCTGCCAGTGCTGTACAATCTCCAAAATATCCCCGATTCTCAGCAGACACCGTGACTGGTGGTAGCACCAATACCTTCCAGTCCCAGGTACCGCACTCTCTCGTGGCCTGTAGTGCCTCTATTCCCAAGTTGCTATAAGCAGCAACCTGGACACCATCCAACAAGTTATAGACCTAAGGCATCCTTTCAGAAAGACCAGCATCATTACACTGCAACTACAGGCAAATGGCCATGAGATATAGGGTAAGAATAAACAACAGACAGTTATGATTACCTTAGGCCAGTCTATGGAACAAGAAAGGCCATCTCCCTAGCTGTGCTGAATGTTCAAACTTAAATCGAGTTGCCAATGTCCATTTTGGTCATAGGTCATGTATGCAGTGGTTCATCTGTCACTCAGACAAGCTGCATCAAGCCAGCTGAGGACTGTCTGGTTCTTCAAGATGGAGTCACCCACTCCCAAGAGTGGCTCTCTCACCCTACTTCCCATAACCTCAGATCTTCCAAGGCAGGACCCCAAACAGCCATACTTGCCTCCTCACTTTGCCCCTGTGCTGTATGGGACAGACACCACTCTTACAAGGCCGCATCTCACAACTATCAATAGGATTGATTTCTCACTGAGCAACTATGTAGACAAGCCAAGCATGGTCAAACAGAGCCCTGCATGAAGACATGAAGGCATTCACGCCACAGTTGGTAGCAGAACTGCAAGACAGCCTGCAGATCAGCTTGTTCCTGCAGGCAGGACTCCCCGACAACCAGTTGCCCAACACAGACCTTTCCCGTGCCCTCCTGTAACATGAAATATTTCAGGAATGGATATAAAGCATTAGGATTCTCTAATTTAAGCCCTACATAAAACAATGCCCCTGGCCTCTGACCAATCACATGGAAACTCCATGTTTTCTGAAAGGTTAAAAACTTTAGTTATCAGCTTCCAGAACCTTCATATATTGTCGTTTGGGAAATCTGCTGAAAAAAGCCCTCAAGTGTTCCTAAATTAGACCTAGCTCATCTTAGGAAGCAGCAGACTGTACAGGGTCCAAAAGCCATGGCTGACCCTGTGACTGCCATTCTCCATTTTCAAAAGCATGGTTAAGGACAAGTGCAAGGGTTATGTCTTTGTCTTTTCACCCAGCCAGGGTCCTGATCAGTGTGTCTCCACCAAGAATAGCCGTTATTTACTCCAGTGGGTGTGAGGTGGGGCCAGGAAGGCTTCCCAGCACAAGAAACTCCCTTCTGACCACTGGATCAAGTTGACGAGTACATTGAGAGGGACACCTTTCCTATGCTTCACATGGCAAGTGTACTAAAGAATGCATCTTATAACTGAAATGGTTCTATTTAATTCACTCATCCCATAGGAGAGAAGTACCATATACCTAACCCACCTCAGCTGTCAGGCAATATATAACGTTGCTAATAACTACCTCCCCTTCTGGGATTCTGTGCACAGGAACAGATCAGGAAAACATGTCCTTTCATTCCTCCTCCATGAGGATCAGTGTGCTTTTTTGGTCCTTAGAAGACCAGCAGTATACCCTTAGTCTTATCCTTTAGTTCCATAACTTCTTGACCTCTGCTACAGTAAGATCTGCAGCATTTCATTCTCTTGCTATTATACAACACCTCACTGGTCCACGTATCAGCATCCCAGCAGTTAGCCCGACGATCAAAAGTACCAAGTGCTCTGAAAAACATGGCATCACATTTTTGGATCTAAACCTACAAAAGACTGTGGCTCTAGCACAGAAATGAGCTTTTAGAGCACTTAGGGACATCACACTTCCTTTGACTTCAAAAATCAGTACAACCCTTTAAACTTTAGGGATCAAATATCACATACAGCAATACGGCTGCAAACCATTGTTTTAGTAGACTAGAAATGCTGCAAGTTTTAGAAAGAACTCAGCTCTCTGCCACTGGTCTGCAGCTTCTTCCTTCCCTTCCCATGTAGTCAAAAGGATCCATGGCGAGATGTTGGGTAAGACTGACAAGATTCAGTAGAAAGCTCATGTACTAAAGACCCCCTCAACTTCCAGCACAAGTCCACACCTTGGCCAGCAGAGGTCAGTCAGTTTAGGAGACACCCCCCCTCATTCTGCTGTCCCTTAAGCCTGATCTCCTGGTCAAGAAGCATCAAGTAACCATCTACAACACAGGGTCAAAGACCACCATCATCAGAGGATAGAGAAATAGAAGTAGAGAGAAATTCTAATAATTCCCCAAATTATATATCCCGTGATTTCAAAAATATTTCAGTATATATGCTAATTTGTTTCGTTTATACCACTAGGTCTTCATTGAAAAAGTTTTGTGCTATTATGTATTTCTTCTGAGTTGTCTGACTTGTACTCTAACCCTTTGGCCATTTTTTTAACATTATGGTACTCAGTGTACTAACTCATGTCATATGGTTATGAAATTTTTTCATTTTTCAAATATTTTATTGACATCAAATTGTATTACATTGAAATAGTTTTAAAAAGACCACCAATATGATATGAGCCAACTCCTTTAAGATCCACGAAGGCATAAGCTCCAGTGAATACAAGTCTTGAGCAAATACAGGACCACAGTTCAGCTACCAAGAATAGGTGCCCCCAGATTCCCATCGGCCCTCATTCTTCACCCTTAGCTCACTACTACGGGCTTCACAATTGTCCAATGATGAGCCAGTTATTCAGGGAAACTTACTTCTAAATTCATAGAGTGGCTCAATAATGGTTCAGTCAAACAATGCATGCACGGCTCAGTTGAGGGCTCCCTTTCCAACTATGAAGGGAAAGTCCTCATAGTGGGAGGAAGTTCCATCAGTACATTTGGTCATCTTGTATATGAGGGGAATGGAGCCTAAGATAATCATGCATATCAAAGGGGAGTGGCTGCCTGACCAGAGCCTAGCAGAAGCCTAGAAGAGGCAAGATTAGGAAAATAGGCAACAAGAAGGCCCAAGGAAGAGGTACACAGAGGAACTATAGGAGAGGCTTGAACCAAAGCTTGCTGTACTGAAGGTCAGAGCCTCTCACACTATCACAGGGTCCACTCTGATCAAGTAGGTAGGATGACTTCCAGTAAAAGTCAGCCAGCTTCTACTCTTTGCCTGCCAACTGAGAGCATTTTCCACTTTGCGATCCTGATCTCAGCTGCAAGAGCAAAATGCAAGCCCACCATAAAGGTTATCATCCCTTAGGGCTACCAAACAGCCTCTGGTTGGCAAGGCAAATCACATCCAATTTCCCAACCCAGAGCACTCATTGTCTTGAGATGGATTCGTATTTTGTACAGGAACGTACATTTCTTTCCTCTGTGTACCTGTAACAGCACTGCCCATGGCTTTCAGAATACCTAGTTTACAGCTTACAATTCTGTATAATTCATGTGGATTGGGGAACACATTTTATAATGAAAGACATAGAAGATACAATTGCTTTTGTCCTCTAAGTCCTGCAAGATGGACGTATGGTAACAACTTCCTAAGTGCTCAGAAGCACTACCTGGAAGGGTTGCCGCTATGTGAATTTCCCAATGGAGTGCTGTGTAAACAGACACAGAAATATGCCATCTGCTCTCTCGTTGAGACAGGGCACATGGCTCACCAGGGAAGATGATCGGACTCTTATCAGGTCCTTCAGCAACAGCCCACAGCCCACAACAAACGGAGCCAGGAGTGAAAGTGCCAGCCACCCTGTCACAGGGACGATGTTAGCAGAAAGTACTTATTCAGGAGCTCCCAGAAGGTTACACCACTGACCTATTCCTTTCAGAACATGAGTCTGCCCATCTCTTTCCTCTTAAAGTCCTGAAGTGCTTGGCTCTGACCAAGGACCCAAAATATGATCATGGCGAGGAATGTTTTCCACTTTTCAACACCGGTCCAAGTCTACCCAGGACTCTTGAATCCTACACTGCATGAAACAACTGAAGTCTCTCCACACAGATACACAGGTGGGTCCTGAATGGTCACTCACCAGGCTATCTACTTCACTGTACAAGTCTCACAGACACCCACTGTCATCTGTGATGACTGCAGAGGTGCACGTAGAGAACGTGCGTCTGAATTCTGTGTGCCATGAGATAATCCTCTCATTCACTCATCAGGCCACTGAAGTGATTCACCTCCCCCAGGTATGCTGTCTTGTAACACAGGGAAACATTACTTGTCACGGCATATAGAAGACGTCATTGATGAAGAAAACAACCCATGTGCTGCTTAGAAATCACAGTGGTCAGCACAGCTCCACAGAGAATCACACCTCAAATGTCAACAGTACTGAGGTTGAGGAAAACCACCCACTGGTCCTCTCAGAAGCCCTAACAAACTGCAGCCTTTGCAGTCTGCACACTGGTTCAGGTAACTGCATTAGGACTTGAAATACTTAGGGTTTAAGCACCAAGAGGAATGAATCCAATGCAATAGCCAGAACCCATTGGGGCAAGAGTAGAAAAATTAGACAACTTTGCCCATCTTCAAAGTTTCCCCAAAGACCTTTCCTGTGCCATTTCTACACTTGAACTTGTGTCCATAATCAGAGCGGGCCCTGAGACCTGGTTGTATTGCTTCCTCAATAGTGAGGCTACTGTGTACCATGAAGAAATCAACCAGGGAACCAGCTTACCATGCATGCTGGAGGCAGGCTGTGACAGCTGGGTACTGACTCGGACCCCCGAGTCCCAAGCTCTCTGGTCCCAACAGGTACCTTCTCTGCACTAAGCTTGTGTTCACTGGCTGCGTACCCTGCACAAGCAGAGTATTCTGACACCGACCATGACCTCCAGGTGGGGGGGGATGCACATGCTAAGCTCCAAGGGGGCACCCGTGAAATTATCCTCCACAGTGTGGGTAAAGTTCTCTGAAGCCACACTTGTGAGACGACTCGACTCCTTGGCTATGAAGCTGCGCTTGTGGAGAGAGGGACTGTTCCAGGTTGAGACAACACTATTTTGGGCAGCTTTTTGCCCTTTTCAATAGCTGTGTAGTACCAAACTCGGTATCTGGCCTAGCCCCCTCATGACTAGGTAGACTGCCTGTCTGGAGCACAGTGTTCAGCTTAGCCGACTTCTAGCTTGGAACGTTACAACATCGAAACCCAACAGAGGCTTCCCTATGGAGAGCATTGTATAAAGAACGTGACACGAGCGCAGCCATATTGACCTGTGATTCACCCGAGCAGTGTGGAGGTGCCGTCGCCCATAGCAATGGGCTAGTTCAACTGGTGGTCTGATCTGTTGCCTAGCAAATGCAACTCATAATAGTCGTTACTGTACTACGGTTTCCTTCTGGAATGTGTGGGCGACACTCTTTTGGCTGGAGAGTATAAAAAGGAGAGGTTCTGTAATAAAGCAAGCAAGTAACATGAGAAGAAAAGTGCCTCCCATCTCTCTGTCCTCCTTTCAGGTTTAGGACCTGCTGGCAGGACCCTGACGTCGCGGCTCGCGACACTTCCCCACTCAGGTGTGGCCTGCCCACCCAATTTCTCCACCAGTCTATGCAGTAAATTCATGGTTAGTTTGTCCTGTGACTGTGTGAGTCCACATAACCTCTTCCACAGTGGAGCACATCAGAGTCACAGGAACCCATGTTTGTGGGCCTCCGTCACTCGTATCAGACTCAAATAGTGACACTCTTTAGAGCAAAGCTGTGTTTTACACTGTGTACCAAATGGCAAAGGATCCTCTTACCTGCACATTACTGACTTGCAACATGCTATACGTATTTCGTAGCTTGTATGGGGAAATTCGTGCTACCATGGATTCAGGGAGGCCAGGCTAGCTCTCTCTTCCCCATTTTGCTAACCTATGTATCTAGATATTTTCTCTCATCACCTTCATTAGGCCCTCAACACAAGCAGACAACTAAATCCAGCCTGTCGGAGTTGAGCAAAGATAAGCACCTCTGACTACAGTCTCAGTATCGCCTCCAACCTACCTGGTGCCTTGCAAATTCCACAGGCAAACTGCATTCTGCAGCTGGTGGGAACCCACATAGAATTTTGCTGTTCAACATGGCCCAACATTACAGGGTCATTTCCTGGTACAAATGAATTACAGTGGACCCTCAAGTTACCACCAGCCTGACATACAAACAACTTGGGTTAATTACATGAAGAGAAGATGCATCTGCCTGTTGTTATTTAGTGTGTACCCAGGAAAACATCCAGATCTCAGCTGTACTTAGTTACTACTAGTCCTGGGGAACTGATCGAGTTCCTAAGTCAAGGGTCTACTGTACCCACAAGAACAAGGCCGATTGCCAGGAGCTTTTACACTTTCGTGCCAAGCAGGCTGGGCCAGCTGCAGTTGTCTTCTCATCCCTACAGTGGGTTGCACTCTTGCCTGCCTGGAAACTGCCACCGTTGTGACCATGGATCTGTGTGGCACCACTAGAGACCATGTGCCCTCGCTGGAAGCCATTCCCCGCATTAGCACCCTCAGCCCTGGCAAGCCCAGGCCTTCCACACGACAGAGCCCCTGTACCTAAAGGAAAGTCTGCTCCACTTCCAACCTGTGCCCTTCCTGCCTCAGTGGCGCCCCACACCATCTTCCAGGAGTCCTTTCAATCTCAGTGCAAGGTCAGTCCTCACAAGCTTCCTCTGCCCCCCACAGTACTGATAGAATCCAAGGTCTAGAGCAGCAGACCCACCCACAGCAGCTCACCGTGACCTTGGAGGGGCTCAGCCCAGGTGACAACACCCAACAGAGCCTGATCTTCTGGCTGCAGGGGGAGCAGCTAGCCCAGTGCCACACACGGCCATGAAAAACTCCATTCCACATGAAGTGAGGACAACGAGACCCAAAGAGGCCCTGTGTCAACAAAAGCCGTGTTGCATTTTTGAGACAAGATCTTTGTTATGTAGTCCAGGCTGGCCTCGAACTCCCAAGGGCTTTTCTTGCTTCAGCTTCCAAGTGCGTGCCCTCACCCAGCAAAAGCCAAGGTAGAACAAGAAGTGGAAGAAACCGAGAGGTCTCTCTCGCCTAACCCAGGGCCAGACCTGGGGGCTCCATCACTGTTCATGGAAATTCCGACCTTTCAGGGACGGACTTGGTCCTGCTCAGGACCATGGGAGAGCAAGAGGTCTTTACAAAGCAGCAGTCTAGTGGGCAGGAGAGCGCTCGTTCCATGCTACAGAACCTCAAGATGTGGCGGGAGGCTACATTCATGTCAGACTCTGCGCTATTCACTATCTTACACGAGACAAAACCTTTATTCTTCCTCAAATAACAGCACTTGTAGCAAGCCTGGCCCAGGCAGAGGGTCAAGAATTTGACAGGCAGACAGCAGAGAAGGAAATCTTTACCTCAGGGAAAGGCAGCTTCAGCCAGGCCACCATTCCTCTGAAATTCCGGGACATAAACCTCCTCGTGGAGAAAGGCCTCCCTCCTACCGAGCAGCTCTGTCACAGGATGTCTGAAGCCATCAGCACCAGGCTGACACCTGCGCTGTCTGCTGCTTACCTACCTGCTTCTCACAGCGGGCACCCCAACAATAGCCCGCTCCTTCCTGTTCCCACCGAGGGTAGATCTTGCCCTAAAAGCAAGCTCCACAAAACGCTGGGGAATTGCAGGAAATGAACTCCTGCTCAGCCGTGAAAATATAATCGTTCTATGTGTGTTACATTTTGTCTCAGTCTTGCTAGGTATCTGTACTTCTAACTTGATAAAGACAAAAATAAAAATTCATGCTCAGGCCTTCTAAGGTCAGCTAACCAGTATGTGCAAAGCCATCTACGTCCAGCAGAGAGCACTGAACTCGTCCCCCTTCATGGCTCCTCCTCATACACTGACATCAACACAAGGTCTGCCATAGAGCGATGCAGGCCGCACATCTCGGTCTCCAGGGCCATAACCCACCCCTAAACACCCGCTGCCCCAAGCCAATACTCCTTCAGCAAGAGAAACCAGCATCTCTCACCGCCAATGTGAAGCAGGTGATGTATTTTGTGGGTACTCTTAGGAAGATGGGGATGCAGCGTGTCCCTTCGTATGAGGACGCTTATACATTTCCAACCTGGCTAGCAACCCCCGCCCCATGACCCCTGATGCGAGCTCCCTGCAGGAAATCTCCCGTTTCCTGCTCTCCTGGTGAAGTGGAGATGCCCTGCTGTCTGGACTCCTAAAGGAGTCAGCAGTCTAGTTTAAGGGCAGGTCTCACGTCACGGGGACTCAGGCCACACTAGTGTCTCTTGGTCTCTGCCCAAATGATCTAGATATGGAACAGAGTATCCCCACTCGGGGACACTGTCACTCACCTTCAGACCCCTGAGCAGTAACAGTACAGCTAGAAACAAAGGGGCGCAGTGAGTCACTCCCTTCCCTCCCCCCTTCAGCTCTAACCACCGCACAGCCCCGATGATTATATCCATGCTTCTCATTGGCGAAGAGAGAGATGAATTAAATTCAGATCGGAGAGCCCAAGACAGCAGATCATTGACACCAGCAAGAGAGAGTGGGAGGCACCCAGCATTGGGTGTATGACCTTTTAAATAATGGAAGCCCAAGTCTTCTGTCGCTACCATCCCATGATCTCTAATAAATGGAGCTACTACTAATAGGCATTTGACGATTCTTTTCTCATCGTACATGAGAACCTGGACTATGGCGGTCATTCAAACTGCAACAGTAGGACACCCTAGCTGGGACATACATGCTGAAGGTAGGACACTGGGCTGCAAGTTCTCAGTGGTGAGGAGGCGTTTCCAAAGCCAGAGGGAAGAATCTCCCTTCACTACGAAGTTCATGAAGGCAGGGCACAGACATGCAGCGCTCCACCTACAAGGGGCCTGGGACAGAAGCTCAAGGTGTCTGTTTCCTGAAGAACCTAGCTTTCGGTGTACCCTACCAGGGGGCTTCTTGCTCGCTAGAGAAATTAAGAACTACAGACTGCTCCCAACATCTAGGAGCAAATAGTCAATAGGGTCAAGCTCTCCAGTGCAGAGGACGACCCCACCCTAAAGACTGGCCCAGCCCACAGCATCAGCACAAAGCTTCTCAAAGCACACAAGAACACACTTGGGTTTGAAATGTCATGCATCTAGGGAAGAGCACAGAGGTTAGCAGTACCATGCATGTTGCTGAAGTTCATTCTCCAGGGCCCAGAACTGGGACACCTTCCACCTAAGCCCCTCGGAGTGGTACTAAGAACTTTGCATGTGGCCGAGTGCTGCTGCCTTCAAGGGTTAGAGTTTAGGCTTCGCAGGTAATGCAGTCTTGTTACATCTTCCTGCAGAGATGTGGATGGTGCAGGGGCCACAGCAATGTCTTGCAAGCTATCACTGGAGACCACTTTCTACCTGAGACCAGACGCGGAATGTTGGGCCCAAGACTCAGACCGTGGGACCCAAAGCCCTGATCTTAACCAAATGTCATCTTCCATCACCCTGAATTCACCATTTTTGTCCAGAAATAAGTAGCAGACCAACTTGGTATGAGGACTTCCCAGGAGTAAACATGCTAGAATCTTCCATAATCGAGGCACCCACAAAGTTCTAGAACTCACCCTTAATGACTGTTTGCATAGAAACAATTATTTCTTTGTACAGGGTAACCTCAGGATGTCACTGGGGTGTGACACCATGATAGTTTGAGAACTCTGCACAATGCACATCTGAGATGGTACAGACTCCCATCCACTGGACGTCCTCAAAAGGAGCTTCACTGATACAAACTCAGGCCCTGGGAGGCAGGTGAGCCACCTGCACAGAATCAGGCGGAAGCATCCCTGATCCACCACGGACAAGGCTCACAGATACTTCTAACTTGGCTGAAGCTCTAAGGACGGGACGTGAGCTCTGCCAACAGCCGTGTCCCTGACCAAGAACATGTGGTAAAGGGAACATACCGGACATGGAACATGAACCTGAATGGACAGACCCTCTAGAAACCTAAGGCTCCCAGAATAAAGTGAGCCACATCTGCCAGCCAAATCCTCCCCTGGCTCTTTTCTATGCTCACATTTTTTAAATTCAAATATCAGAGGCAGAAATAAGTCTGGTACAAAACCAGGGGAACAGAAGTGCTAAGACAGAGGTGGCAGTTCTGGCCACACAGCAGTTCCTAGGCACAGCTAAGAGACAGGCTCACTTGCCCTCGAAGAGGAAGGTGTTTTTCTAAGCAGCTGGCACCATAACCAATGCATTGAATTGCTAAGAGTCTGCCTCCGAAGCACCTGGCCCTGCACATTTTGACTCCCTGAATGGCTAGGAGTGACTAAGGACACAACCCAGACAGAAAGGACCACAGGTTATAATCAGGCAATGACATGCTTCAGAATAAGTCATCCCAAAAGTGCTTGTTCACCAAGCATAGTCACACTACCATTCAGGTTTATATTGAGAAAATCTTCATTAACCAAGGCCACATTACATCTGGAAAATGAGGACAAACATGCACGGCATTGGCCACTTACTAACCTACAGTGACCCATATTGTCTGCAGATTAACTGTCAGGCATCATTCCCCAGGGGCCTGGTAAAGGGTAAGTTCCATAATCTGCTTTCCATAAAACAGATTTGAGTGCTAGCGCTCTGGACAGTCACACCCATCGCAATGGATGCTACCATGTCCTTGTTCAGGAAATGTTCAGGATTTTTCCCACTGAAGCCATCATAGGCAGACCAAATCCTACTAGATGAGGAGCCTTCACATGTTAGATTTTGCCAAGGTTTTCCCTGGATGCTGGTCCCAGTGTGGATGATGTTCCAAGTGTGTTAATATTTAGACCTTTGATCCATTTTGATTTTAGTTTAGGGCACGGTGAGAGATGGGTCCAGCGAATGTCTAGATCTTGTGTCTACTCCATTCTTTAAGCACCACAGAGCAGCCCCGGACTTCATCATCTCGATACATTCCCATCCTCCCACCCAAGCAACCTCCCTCTAACAGACTTGCCCATGGACCTGTGGGGATCAGATGGACCCAGGGGCAGGTTGTGGTCCACACGGGGCCCCGGGAGAGCACAAGGAATCCACACTGCAAAGCCACTGAACAGCGAAGAGCTCACCCCATGAGGTGACCACAGACTCTGCAGAAAGCTGCTGTGGGGCAAAGCTCCACACACACGGTCCACTTTCAGAACCCCCTTCATAGGCAGAAGAAACCTGTGTTCTGCATGGATCAAAGGCCTGCTGCAGTGCCAAGCACCTCTTGATGCTCCAGTTAGTTGCTGGCTCCAGTTAAGCAAATTCAAAAGAACTGAACCTTATCACTCGGCGGCCCCAGGACATCGGAGCCATAACAGACTATGCCTGGAACGTGAGGGTAACGAATACATTTCAGCACATCAGCCACTTGCTGTCCCGAGCTGACCCACATTTCAGTCTGACCCCAAAAATCCAGGTGTGAGCAGGTCCAAGACAAAATTCTAAGTCGCATTTGCACATAGCCGGCCCAGTCACCAGGTCGACAGGCCCTCAGCCACCATGGCCAGCTCCTAGCAGGGCTCAGGTGGACCTGCTCCTCCTGCAGCCCAGCTTCAGAAGGGAACAGCCCGAGACATCAAGCACAGACAGCTGGGGACACCACAGGGTCAGCAGCAGCAGGTCTGGACCACCGAGACGGCACAGGGACTGCTGCCGAGACCGGCCTGTGCGGTTCACTGTTACAGCCTGATGCCTGGTGACACCTACCATCTCTCCAGGGCTTGCACACCCTCAGCTCTGATGGCTTAGACATGACAATCAGCACGTCTTGCCCCCATCTCCCCAACCACCCAACCACCCAGGTTTCCTCGACATTAGTGAAAACTGATATCCATATAATTATGTTTCCGCTTTGCGGATGAGACAGTTCCAGGCAGGGCTAACACATGAGGTAGGCAGAGTACTCTTCCCGCTTTGATGACTGTTGTGTGGCAGGGTCACCAGAAAAGCATCCAAGGCCATTGGGAGCCAAGATGAGCCCCTGGGGTTCAGCTGACCCACTGAATATTTAGTCCACTCTTTGATGGGGTAGTGTGTTAGAGAACTTGGATGCCGAGACCGCAAGTGGTGGCACCAGCAAAAGATGGGATGTTTCCGGGAGCAGAGCCCTCAGCCTCACTTCTGCCGGTGCAGTCAGCACGGTTTCCAGTGCAGCTCCTGCTCCTCTCACCAGGACAGGACACCCTGGCAGGATGACTCTTGTTTCCACGCCTGCAGCTGTCTCCTCGCCTTTAATAGCCCTGAATGGGGACCCTTGGAGCTTGGAGATGCAAAGGAAACCCCCATGATCGAGTGGAACAGTGGATTCCAGGACAGAGGCCCCACCAAGGCCCCTCATGGGACACGTCACGCGCACGGTCTGAGATGATCTGGAACTAGAACACTGATGACCTTGAGACTCAAGGCACCACGGGTACAGAATTTCCTTTTCCCCAGTGGAAGCTGCTTCATCCAAAGGAGCACCAGGTGGCAGAAATTTCCCGTTCTGCGGGTCGTCTCTATGCAGAAACTTTTCACTTTGATAGAATCCCCTGTATCGGCTCTGGATATTTCTCAGGCAATCTGGGATCTGTTCAGAAAGGTCTCACATATGCCTATGATTAGGCACCACGGGTACAGAATTTCCTTTTCCCCAGTGGAAGCTGCTTCATCCAAAGGAGCACCAGGTGGCAGAAATTTCCCGTTCTGCGGGTCGTCTCTATGCAGAAACTTTTCACTTTGATAGAATCCCCTGTATCGGCTCTGGATATTTCTCAGGCAATCTGGGATCTGTTCAGAAAGGTCTCACATATGCCTATGATTTTAAGAGTTTTACCTATTTTATCTTCCAGTAGGTTAAGGGTTTTAGTTAGATCTTTGATCCATTTTGAGTTTAGTTAAGTTTGTGGGGAGAGATATGGGTCTAGCTCAATCTTCTGCATGATTATAGCCAATTTTCTCAGCACCATTTGCTAACAGCTGTCTTTCCACCAGTGTATGTTTTTCTGCCTAAGATCCGGTGATAGAACGTGTTTAGGACTGTGTCCAGAAGCACAATTCCTAACAGCTCAATTTGAATAACAGACAAATGGAGAAACAAAATGTGTTTAAATGTTAAGTGAGATGAACAGAAAGCTTAAATACCATAGGAGCTCTCATGAGAAATACAAAGTGTACATAACAGGAAATTGACAAAACAAGGAGATCTGCTGAAAATGGGAAGGAGACCAAGAGATGAAAGGAGGGCGGACAAGGGGTGTAAGAATTAGGATGTGCTGTGGACACGGACCAAGAGCCCACAGGGAAAGTAGTCGCTATGGTATCACAAATGCGCAACAATAAATTTAAGAAGTCTGAGCCCAGACAGGCGGGGCGCTCTGCAGGCCACCGAACTCCTTTGCAGCTAAGGCTGCGGCCGCACCTCATCAAGCTCTACCCGGCCGCTGTGCCCGCGTCCTCAGCTCTAGGAAAGTAGTCTATGGTATCACAAATGCGCAACAATAAATTTAAGAAGTCTGAGCCCAGACAGGCAGGGCGCTCTGCAGGCCACCGAACTCCTTTGCAGCTAAGGCTTCGGCCGCACCTCATCAAGCTCTACCCGGCCGCGCTGCCCGCGTCCTCAGCTCTTACTGCTCAGCTCACTCCGCGACCCTGCAGCCTGGGCATCGCCACCTCCCAGCTGCTCCCAGGAAACCTGAACGCGGACCCTCACTGCTCATGCGCCGGCACCCTCCCATCCTGCAACACAGCAAGAGAAGGAAACCTTGTCCCTGGATGTGGAAACTAGTCTAAGCCTCCTGAAAGTTGAGTGTTTGCTGCAAGGGATGGCGAAGTCTCCGCCCTGACCTCCAGTAGAGACTACTGCCCGCCCCCAGGGTTAAATTCTAGTGAAAAAGTCCCAGGCTCAGACTATTTCCCGAAAGGGAGAGAGGAGGAGGAAGAGACTTCAGTCCGCGAGCTGCATCTCGCAGGACCCGAGGCAGAGGCGGCGCCTTCTGTTGACACAGCAGCCTTCTCTCAAGCCCACGGATGGAGGCGAGCGGGGAGGCCGAGAAGAGCGCCTTTAGTGACGCTGGTGACGGAGTCCACGACGCAGACCTGCCCACCCCAAGGGTCCGCACCCTGAACGTGGTTAGCCGGCGCTTTAGATCTGTTAGAGGTTTCAACAAAGGAGTCAGACACTGGCCCAGCAATACAGGCCCTTGTTGGCACGTCTGTTCATTAGCCGCGCTCACTTTCTAATACCTTTCCACCCACGAAGGACTGCTTAAAAAGGTTTCGAGACCTCACGATCACAGCAGTCTGGCAGGCAGGCTAATCCCTCCGGGGTGACGGAGGCAGGAAACGCGCGAGTGTGAAGCTACTGTGGGCTACACAACGAGACCCTCTCTCAAATTCTTAGCGAGGACAAAAACCTGAACCCAAGGTCATACGAGTATGTCACAGATGTCCGCTCAAGACAATACTGTTAAAACAAAGCTCCCTACTTAGTGCACAGCCCGGACCAGGCGGCTCCCAGGAGCTGAGCAGGGGGGACCAGGCTGCCTGCTCAGCTGCCAGGTCCCTCCCCCGACGCCCGCCTTCCCAGACAGGGCTCACCTGTGTTGCAGGTTTATGAGGTTGGAAGGGGGACGTGTTAGCTCAGGGTAAAGATTCTTCTGGAGGATGAGGCCAAAGCAAGAACAGACGACTCCCCGGGGGGCCTTCACAGCCTTAGGAAGCTCCCCAGGAGCCAATGAGTTTCCAGCCCAGTGACTGAGGGGAGTTCTTTGGCACCACCTGGTGGCCATTGGGTGATATAACAGCAGACCTGGAGCACAGAAGCCCCGTGGAAGCTTAATTCTCAGCAGTCACCCTAACATCCTGTGCACCCCCATAACCATGAGATCAAGGTCCTTATCACTTTCCCAAGAAGAGCGAAAACAAATGCCACCCTGTTAAAGGGTGGACAAGAGCCACGTTTGCGTTTTTGAGTCACTCTGTAGGGGCTGCTCAGAGTTAAGGGTCTGGCTTGCAGAAGGCACAGCAGCCAAAAGCACAGCTCAGCATCCAGCCCGAGTGCCAGGCACCTGCAGCCTGGGAGGAATTCTGCACTCCACTGGCAAAGCGTCAAGTTGTGTGCTAACGCCCGGTGGCGCTAAATTCACTGGCCACAGAGTTATCTCCGGAGACAACACTTCTTACCAAGCTGTCATTTGAAGAACAGGTTTACTCAGGACGGTGCGCACCGTACTTGTGTTGGGGATGACTGACTAGGTCAGTTGTGGGGACAGGCATTAAAAGATGCTAAAAAGACACCCCAAAAATTCATTCTAGAATTGCTCCATCCTCAATCTAAACTGCTTCCTTTATTCCCAGGTCCCACAGCCCTTACCCACCCTTTCTGGGAAAGCCAGATTCTCAGCAAGCTCGATCTCAGCCAAACCTTTGTGCATCTGCTGTGCTCATTGAGATGACGCATGCGCAAATCTTTGGTTACAGCTTCTAGGATCAGACCGTCCTGGAATCCTAGGCTCTTGCCCCCTGAGGACTAACCAGAGCCTCGTGGGCACAGTGGTCACCTGCAGGCCAGTGACTTCGTCATTTACAGAGCAACTTCCTAGGCTTCACTGTGGAATCAGGGCAGTTGTTGTTTTAGGACTGAAGGATGTAAAGCCGAGTGCAGAAATCGGCACTGGAAGGGCGAGTTCCGTGGAAAGGCAGAGGCTCACTCCCCCCTTGAGCATTTGCTGTTTCGAAGTATCGTTCACCTGAATTGCATCCGGGTTCATTTGTGTACCCTGAGCATCAGTGACGGCTCAATACTGTCTCCCTGGAATCCACTTGCTAGGAGGACCCCTATCCTGTTAGACTTCCCCGAGAAACCAGGTAACAACTGCGGCTGTGCACAACTTCCTCCCCAGTGCCATCTTGGGGCTCCCCAATGGCTAGGCAGCATCTTAGGAGTGTGCCTGGGTCTCACTCTCCAGATGCACCAGACCCTGCTGGCCCTGTGTCTGCCTCACAGGTATGCTGTCCCCAGTTTAGTTGACTTGTGCGCGGTTTCCTGGTCAGCAGCACCAGATTCCCCCCCGCCAACCCCCCGCCCAGGGGCTCTGCAACCACATCCCATCTGGAAGCAGGGAAGTTTGGCATGAGGTCCACAGGAAGAGGCACGCCTGAGAGTCCCACCCCAGGGAGGATGGAGCTGCATTTACCTCTGGCATGGGGGGTATGCGGCTGTGGAGCTGAACGGGACCTGCGAGTCCCCTTCTGGGTTCCCTGTCAATGAGTGGCCCTGGCGACCTAAGCCACAAAGACCACCGCTCAGGGGATCTTTAGCTGCAGTGCTCAGCACACCAACTGCTGTCCATCCGATCTTCCCGGGAAGCATCCCGCTAGCATCTAACACACCCGGCACTGACCGCCTCGGGTGGGAGCTGGGGCAGTTTCTGGACTGTGATCAAGAGTTGTTTGTTTTACACAAGGCTGATATACACATCACAAGTGTTCCTCTGAAAACTCACTTTGTCATTCAAGAACAGGGCGGAATAAAACAGGAAGTGGTTTCTATATTTCATTTCCTTTCATGGTAAGACGAGCAGTAAAGGGGATGAGAGACACCAAGGGACACCAGGATACAGTGTCCACTCCAAGGTGCAGACACACAGTTTGGCTTGAAAGCCCCTGGCCCTACAGTATTATGACAAAGCTGACAGTTTACTATTTCTCAACAGCTTCCATATGGGTTTTAAACACTCATGTACCCACAGCAGCAGAAATGAACTCAAACGAGGAAGCTGAGAATTTTGTGAAATCCACTTCTGCTAGGCATGAGAAAAACTACAAGTCTATGACAAACCCACGATGCTTAACGTGAAGTCCTCATACACTGAGGTCTAAGTGGTTCATGTCCATTTTATTCAATTGCAGTTCACACTATTTAAAGCTCCATAAAGCAACCTGACCTCACTCACGGACAGCTCTGGTGCTCAGGGAAGACTGGGTCGGCCCACAGGTTGCTTTATGGCTCTGCCCAACCAAACACTGCCCCAGAAGAGGAGCTGCCACCCAGCCTTCCAGCAGCTCTGGCACACTGGGTGCAGAATCCTCAAACTCAGGATTCTGAACTTGGCTGGAGCCCAGTTACTGTCCAAGGTCCGTGCCAACAAGTGCACCTGGCCTGGCACCTCGTGTGAGGTCAGGTGACCTGTGGTCCTAAAGCCCACTCAAACTCACAGAAAATATTTGCATCCCAGCTGTGCCCAGCAAAAAGCAGTGCCTCCCTGGCAGAGTCAACTCTAGAAGTAGTATTGTGCCCGGCAGCAACAAGGGAACCCCAAATTTAGTTCCAGGGAGAGGAGCAACACTAACAGGCCATAGGAGCCGTCTCTGCTCCGAGCAGCCAGCCCCTTTGGACCAGGCACTTAGCTGATCCCAGGGACATGACCCCCCTTTATAGATGCCCCAAGCACACGAGGAGCCAGCTTAGTATTGTTAGAACCAGGGTATCTAACAGCATTTGACTCGGCTGTTTCGGTGTGGGAGACATTCTGATGCACCCAGCTATACCTGGAAATCACAGGAGTGCTTTTAGATCCTAGACACTAAGATGGGAAGTTTGTCTCCATTTCAGAAGTTCACCTGTCCACAGACACTCCTGTGCTCACTGAGCTCCCAGGTGGCCAGGGAAGAAAGTTAAGATAAATCTGCCACTTCTTGGCCTATAAGAGCACCAGGCAATTCCTGAGCGCCGGGGAACGTGTGCGCTGATCCACAGAAGTATCCGAGGACGACGAGACCCCGCAGTTTCCTCTGCTCCAACTCTCAAGACACACAAGGCCCCAGATGCTGTTCCACAGGCGGGGCTGCTGAGGAGCACTAGGTGTTCCTGAAGTAGGCAAAATCCTTCCCAGAATCACCTTGAGAACAAAATCACCCGTGGACCTGCTATATACAACTTGGGAGAGATGATCGGCGCTGGGCTGAGTATAGGAAGCCGCATCCACCTCTGTGACAAAGAACATCTGGGAATCCTAAGGAAAAATGATTTTACAGCAACTCGAGTGAAGCCAACATGGTCGAGAGAGATTTAGGAGGAGATGGTGAAAACCTGTTGAAGACCACATGTGGAGTCGGCTCCGGGATCTGGGGGACCCATCAGCGGGGAGCCAGCACAGCTGCATATGCCCCAGCCCGTGGAGTACTCCGTGTCTGTCACAGCTTCCAGCTAGATGTCCCCGGCAAAGCCACACACGTCCAGAAGTGGGACTTTTCCGAGGTTGCGGAGTGCAGTGTGAGACACCCAATTACGGGGCGTGGTAACTGGATTGGTTTACTGACTGCACTGTCAGATTCGGGTGGGGCTGGATTTACTGAAGACGGAGGCCCCATGCTGGCTGCTGGAGGCATTAAGCAGTGGTCTCACAGCCTGGGTGGACTGACTGTAAAGGGAGAGGGGATACAGTCTTGCTGTTTCCCGACTCCTCCTGTGCCACCCTGCCTAGGAGCCAGCTAACTATAGACAAACTGAAACAAATTGTGCTAAAATTTTCCTCCAACTCGAGGTTGTCACGTGTTCTGTCCCAGGAACGAGCAAGTTACCAAGACAGTATGCAGCCCATCAGGGGAGCCAGAGGGTCAGTCCTTCCACGTGGAGCTTTCTTTCAAATCTGCAGTAAACAATCATATCTATTTGATGGGTGAGGCTTAAAGCTTACATTCAAATATGGAAACATCTCTCAACTCATCTACTCTTGCTTCAAAGGAAGCCCCAAGTTTCATGAAGGCCACATGCGTTACACTACAGCAGATTTGTCATCGTTTTGCCCACGGGCTGGAGACTGACATTAAGAGCTCTGAACTAATCTGGACATTGTAATGCAGCCCAACATTCAGGCTGTTGTGTGATCACTGCTGGCTGTCTTTAGCCAGACCTACAGTGATAGCCTCAGCACTTTTGGGGGTTCACTGGGCAACTAAACTGGGGCCCATGAGACTGAGTTTCTCTGGTTAGAGTTCAGAGGTCTATTTTCACAACATCAACTTTCCAGGGACAACCCCCCCCCCCCATGGCACTGGCAAATCTTTCATCTACAGTCACAAGCGTGACACCTTGTAACAGCCCTGTTTAACCCTCACCCATCAGACTGTTGGGCCCTTCCCACAATGATGCTAGGCCAGGTCCTCAAGCTTTAACATGTTCCCGCTGGCTTGACCCACTAGTAATATACACTGGGCAGTATGGCACAGTCCCATCAGTGGTGCAAGCTGTCTGATCCATCATGCATGCATGCACCCCACCCCTAGAATGTTAAAATCTCCCTATGTCCCTTAGTTACCTGTGTGGGGCGCTTTAGCATCAGCTCCGAGCTCAAGTCCAACAGGAAGAACTTCACACACATCCGCCCCAACCCTCTTAGAATCCAGAGCGTGCACTGAGGGTTGAGGGGTGCACCAAGGATTTCTAAAAAGATCCCCCTGGGAGAAGCTGCCAGGACACTTCTACCGCACCTTGGTGGCCAACCTTTCTGGAACTAGGTCCCTGCTAATTTTTCATCTCTCCATGGTCATCTTGGACCCTACCTAAGCTGTGTCCGCTGCAGAGCTGACCACTTCCCTGCCCACCCTACTCATCCTCAGATCCCTCTTCACACATCTAGGGCTCCTCTCCCACTGACGAGGGCCTTTCTTCAGAAAGCACAATGACTCCAAAAAGCAGCTGAGCAAGGGAAAGGTGGAGATTCTGACACAGGGCTACGTGAGGTACACTATTTTCCTTCCTTTTAAAGTCATTTGCTCTGTTGGCGTTTTTACTTCAGTTGGTCTTCCTAAGCTTGTGTAATATCTCATTTAATTAGATTGAATGCCATTCAAGCCTATCAAGCCGGAGGCTCCAGACCCCAACCCATTTGTATAACCTCTTGCTGTTCCCTCTTGCCCCAGTCACCTCCGTATAGACCACAACATGTCATATTTGGGATGAAGACACCAACAGGCAAGCAAGACAATGAAAAGCAAAGCTGAGAGTGCATCTGCCCTCCAGGCCTCTGTCCACTCCTCCAGAGGGCACTGATCCAGTTAGCACTAAGGTGCTCAGGAGACCCCATCTCCTCGGCAAAGGCCCAGGAAAGAGCTGCAGAGCAGGAGCTTCAGGGGAAATCAGAGCAAGGAAGGCCCCATTGACCTCTCATGGCAGAACACGCTGCCCCCAAAGCAGTCTGACACAACCCCCAGTCCTGGGCTGCCTACCCTCCATTGGCAGAGTCCCTCTTCCCTCTTCAGCTATGATTCTAACAGGTCCAGTCCTAGAATCAAACTTAAGCACAGACCAGATCTCATGCCCAACTCCCCGTTTACTCACTTGACCCTCATTCTTCCAAATACCAAGGTGACACTTATCTCCTTTGGTTACTGTTATCTGATCAGTAAGAGGGGCTGGGACAGCTACCACACTGCCTGTCCACTGCGTAAGTGTCAAGATCTGCATGTAGGCAAACTACCCAGACAATAGATTGGGAAAATCACCTTGGTGCTCAGGATTTGAAGAACTGAGAAATTACTCTTGACCGAGCAGTTAGGATCAGATGGGTCACTTAGCCACACACCTTTGAGAAGGTAAACATCTAATCATCCATCTGCTTCATAAAATGTCCCTAAATTGGCCTCCCTGCAAGATGGCCCTTTAGAATCTATCTTCCAACCAGCTTGTTATTGTACCCCTGCCTTGCTTCTCCATTTCCTCTGTACACCAAGCAAACTCTTACTTGGCATGGGCTCAGTGTTAGCTCATCTAAAAGGCCTGGGGCCAAAGAGTTGAGGGAAAAGATTGCATTCCTGCCAGTCACATTCACAGAGACAAGCAGCACTATCTTCCTGGGGATCTTGCAACCCACATAGCAACCTAAGTCTGATGGACAGGCTCAGAGCCAGAGACAAATGCCAAACCCCAGCAGAATTCATTCAGTAAAGTCCAGGCTGAGGACTGGGGTGCGGATGGCGTCCCATGTTGGATCACAGGCCTATGTTGCCCTCACAGTGAGCTCCAGCACACGGCAGAGGGGAGGCCTGTCACATGCTTACCACACCTGGTAGAGAAGATTTCCCACTGACATGAGCTCGGATATCTGAGAATACACCAAGCAGGTCTTTTCCACAGTGACAGAAAAGCTCTCCACACGGGGCAGAGTCTGAAGGAATCTGGACCTTCAAGGCAGTTAGGAGTTTGACTCCCCCATCCCTCCTCTGCGCCTTTCTCTCCAATTCACATCCTCTAGGGTATATTTTGGGCTAAGATCCTCGCTCACACTGAAGATGTTCAACGGAGTTCTCCCCGCTCTCCTGTGGAACAAGGAGCCAATGAAGTTCAGGCACAGCATCCACAGGGTCTTGGCCCAGAGGTCAGACCTGGTCTGCTCCACTGCTGCCCCGCCAGGACTCCACTCCTCAATCTCAGGCATCGCTCACACAGTTCGCACCCACAAGGGTCCAGCAAAGCCCTCTTCTGAGCGCCACAGGCTTTGCCCCAGCAGGTACCGATCCAAAGAGCTGACCAGGAGCCACCATGATGGGGTCCAAAAGAGCACAGCATTTATGGAATACAAATGGAGATGGAGGATGCCCGACAAGGCTCTGGGCAGCATGGAAGCCGCTTCCTGACTGCACAGCACACCCCGACATCTCAGGGCCAGGAGGCCGAGACGCAACGGTGAGGGCTATGGGCTCCCGATCGGTTTACGTCACTTCCTGGAGTTAGCAGCACTGCACCTCAGAGCAACTTCTTCAGGTGAAGTATCCTCAAAAGCCACTGAATGCACATCACTAGGATCAGCCCCCATGGGCTCTGCAGACATCACCACAGCTCCTCAGAGCTGCTGACCACAGACGTCGTCCCACGGCCTTGTATGCGGATTCTCTCCCCCAGCATTTCCCCAGCCACAGAAATTGATACCCAATTTGTCACATGAGACTGATGAGTCTTCTGTAGGCCACCTGCTTCAGGAACTGTGTTCCAACTTCCCTGCCTGCCCCCACTAAACCTCCTCAGACTACAGAAGAGCAGCTCGTAGTCCAAACTCCAAGATCTGCTAGACAGAGGATGCAGAGAACTCTGCCTTGGTTCCCAAGTAAGACTCATTTTGTGGGTTTAAAAACCAGCTGAGGTCCATGCAACCAAGGGCTCCAGCAAAGCCATGTTTGATCTCCAGCCGTTGGAGGAGTCCACACAGCCACGTGGGACACAGCCTATTGCACCCAACATGCCCATTTCCTCTTAATCAGCCCTTATCCACCACCGCCCAGAAACATTCAGAATGCCAGCAACTAACCAAATCACTGCCCCTGCACCTCTACATAGAATAGATCCTTAGAGGATTGCATCCTGCATCCAAGTAGGGAGCTCTATTTTGCTATGGAGCCTATGCTCAGTTCTCTAGCTCTACACTAAGATGACCTCAAGAGGAAAAAGAATGAGGCCGCCATCCTCCACACCCTGACCCACAGTATGGGGAGTGCATCAGATGAGCTTCCTTGAGGAACAGCAGCCCCACACAACCTTGCTTGAGGTCTACCATGCAGATGGCACAGAACAATGCCAGGGAATACAAAAAATGTGAAGTCACTGACCAGAGAAGCTTCTATTTCCTGCTGAAGGAAAAGTGGGTTATAGATGAGAAAATCAAAGGTCAAGGCCGGGGTATTTCTCCTGTAAAAGTGAGCTGGGTGGTTCCTGTCCTTTCACACCAGAATTCCTGAATAGATTCCCATGAGAAACAGGAAGCTTTTCCAAGAGCTTCATACACTGACACAACCTTCCCAGATAGTGTGCCAAGTAACACCCAACTAAATTGTTTCAGCATAGTTCTGGGTGTGGAAGACCCACCCCATGAAGGATTGAGAGTATGGTATAGAAGAGAAATAAAGGAAATATTTCTATTTCCTTTAGAGGACCTCCTCCACTCTTGTTTTCACCTTAGAAATCACCTCCTGGCTTTCAGTGCACTCTTCAGCCTTTTGATATGGACTTGTTTGAGACCCTACATGGACCTCCAGGTCTTCAGTGGGATTCTTCAGAGCCCCAGTGCACAGTCAAAATTTGTACTTTTCCACACCCGATTCTGTGGGAGGTCATCACAGGCCAATATGTAAATGCTTATTTGTATATGTTTTTTCTCTAGTAAATACTGACTGATGCACCATCCTTGATACTGGCACTAAGTTTCCAAGGAAACTCTTCAGAATCCCATCGGTCAGCTGAAATCGGCAAAAGGAAATGAACCAGTTCTCAAAGCCAGCATGGCCATGCCAACAGATACCAGCTTTCAAACACTGGATACATGCACAGGCTTTCTAAGCGTGGGCAGCGACTACAAGATTTGGCAAAATACACTGGTATCCCAATTTTCTTCTCTAACAGCAGAGAGCAGCCAAAATGTCTTGGTATTATGAGAAGCATGAATCATCTAGCAACAAGACTTCCTGAAACACAGGGATTCATGTTCAGAATTTCAGGATAATCTTCATTTCTGGTTCTAAAAGTAATTCCATTACCTTTTCCACTTGAAATCAAGAATACAGAGACACTTAGTGACACTATGAACTCTTGTACCCAGCTAGCACTCATCTGGCTTTTAGCCTGCCTCATTTCCCAATCTCAAAGCAGAATATTTTAACAATTGATGTGAAATTCAAATTACCCACACTGGACAGCCATCCATTTCAGTTTAAGTAGTTAAAAGTGATCAACATAGAAAATGGATCACTTTGTGCCTTCTAAGAGAAGTTGCCAGACCCACTGATTTGGGCTTGGCTGTTGCCACAAAACACCACATGACCCTCTTGGACTCGGAATACACAGGATTTTCCTGTGCAGGCCATTTGCTGATGGTGCCCCCATTCCCACTTTGTGTGGTCCACGCAGTGCAGCTCTCAGCAGGATATCCCTGAAAAAAGAAATCAGGATGGCAGGAGCCCCAAAGCAGCAGTGTCTAAGCTTAGTGGTGGTTACTTTTGGCCTAGGGATAGATTTGTATTGGGTGCTTCATTAATTTTGTTTTTTGAAGACTTCAAGTCTTGATCATCAGATAAGTGGCTACAGCAGAAGAAAAGCAAAACTGAAAACAGGCAGGTGAAGTCCCCAGTTTGCAAATGTTCAAGTTACAAACTTTCAGCTCTGAAAGGACCTTGTACCATCAACAATCAGATGGCAAACATCCATCTACAAAGCCACTAAAAACATTTTCTGCTCATCTCTGGGAATCATGAGTATTGGTTGTAAGTATTGTTAACTTTAGTAATTCCATTTTGTTAAGCTTCTCCAGTTTAGAAGGTGGTGTATTTCCTTTGTGGAATTCCTGAAAGTTGCAGTTTCTTATCTCTGACCTTCAGATGTGTCGTTGTCTGGGTTACTACTACCCATAATAGTTTTTGTTGAGCCTATTTGCTCTTTCCTATGTGAACTTTCATTTACTATGGTAATCCCAGCCCATAATAGTTTGCGGTTTTTTGCTTTAAAAGGGTGATACTTGCATGCAATTTGCATGCAATAAACGTCACCTTGATCAGACTCTCGTCTTGGTGTCCTTTCCTTTCTCTCTGCCCCATCTCCACCTGCTGCTGTTTCAGGTTTGAGGCACTGCTGGACAGTGGTCTGCGTCTCTAGTTCGTGACAAGTGGCACCCCAATAGGGACCTGAATGAAGCCGCGATTGGTGAGCAATCAGTGAAGCCTGCTGTTAAAGGGTTCAGCTGAACCGAAACAAGGACCCCGCTGTCTGGAACGCCCGGCAGGGAAAATCCTCGGAGAAGCAGGTACCAATGGGTCACATAGGATCTAAGACAAAATTCAGCACAGCCATTCAGTCTTTACTCAGTCAGAAAGGAATTAAGGCAAAGAAAAAGTCATTGTTTCAATTTCTTGATTGTGTGGATGAAACTTGTCCTCAGTTCAATGATGTAGATGAGATAACTGAAGATGTTTGGGCTAGAGCAGGAGGAGAATTAAATGAAAAATTAAGGAGTCATAATTCTGACAGTGTACCAGCCATTACATTTTCTTTCTGGTCTTTAATAAATGAGTGCTTACAAAAAAAGGGATGTACAAGGCTTAAACACCTCAAAGAGGCCAAAGAAACCTTAGAGGAATTGAGAAGTTAACTCACATAATTCAGAACATGGGGAGAAAAAGTCAAAATTGTATCCTGATCTAACTAAAATTCAAGAAAGCTCCTCAGAGTCTGAGGGAGAAAATGAAGATAATAATATGGTAGGAGCTATATATTAACTGCTCATCCTCCTCCCACTGCTCCCATTGAACCTGATATAGAGAATGTAAGAGAAATAAAAGACTCCAATTCAGATATGATCTCAGAGGTAGAACAGTTAAGGAAAAGAGTTCAATTAGCAGAGGAAAAGCAATCGCTCCTTAGAAAATTAGAAGCAATAAAGATAAAAAGGTTGTATCAGATGGGGAAGAAAGACTCCATAAGTTCACTCTCCTCCAGATAGCACAGAGAGGCCAAAAAGGAAGGAGAGGATTTAGGCAACTTCAGCTCTTACGCTTATCCAGTTATTGAAGAATTAGATGGCCGAGGTAAGAGGGCACAAACCCATTGATTTCAAGATGGTCAAAGAATTAAAAACAGCTGCACCTCAGTATGGGACAAATGCACCATTCACTTTGGCCACTGTTGAGTCACTGCAACTGCCCTTTTTGACTCCCAGTGATTGGAAGATGGTCTGTAAAGCGGCCTTAAGTGGAGGTGATTTTCTTTTATGGAAATCCAATTTTTTTGATAATTGCAAGGAAACTGCTCTCCATAATGCTCAGGCTAATATGGATCAAGTCAATTTTGAAATGTTAGCTGGTGAAGGAGCTTATGAGGATGTTATTCAAATTAATTATGATCCTCCTGTTTATGCTCAGATAGCCTTGGCAGCCACAACGCTTGGACTGCTCTTCCCTCCAAAGGGGACCTTATCTCTAACCTAACATAAGGCAAGGACCCGATGAGCCATTTTCAGATTTTGTACGTCGATTAGTTACTGCTGCAGGGAGGATTTTGGGTAATGCAGATAATGGCCTGCCATTCGTTCAGCGGTAGCTTTTGAAAATGCTAACAAACATTGTCAGGCTGCCATCTGGCCTTATAGAAAAACAGATCTCTCAGGATACATTAGGCTATGTGCAGATATAGGACAAGGATATACTCAAGGATGGGCACAAGGGATGGCCATGGCCTCTGCTGCTCAAGGGATGAGTTTAGATACATTTTATGCCAATTCGCGCAACAAGAGCTCACATGTTTTGGTTGTAAGCAACCTGGACATCTGAAAAAGAGATTGCCCTAATAAACCCAGTTCAGGGTCTCGACCATCAGCCCTATGCCCTAAGTGCCAGAAAGGGTACCATTGGGCATCAGAGTGTAGGTCAATTTTTGACGAGGAGGGAAAACTCATTGATTCTCAGACAAATAATTATGAAAGAACACCCCCTCGGACAAAAAACTTCCAACGGGGCCCACCTCCGGCCCCAACAAATATGAGGACAAATGTGAAAACAGCTTATCCCAGCCTTCAATTTGTCCCACAGGGGGTATTCAAATCGAAATCCATTCATGACCCTCTTCAGAGCAACCCCAGGCAGCGCAGGATTGGACCTCCACACCTCCACCTACATAGTGTTAACCCCTCAGATGGGAACACAAGCTCTTCCCACGGGAGTATTTGGACCCCTGCCGAAAGGCAGTGTTGGAATCATCCTAGGAAGGAGTAGTTGGATTTTAAAAGGGCTTCATATTCATTCAGGAGTCATAGATGCAGATTATATGGGTGAAATAAAAATATTAGCTTCATCACCTGATGGCATTACTGTTATCCCTGCTCAGGAGGGAATAGCACAGATATTGCTTTGTCCTTATATAGAACAAAATAGGCAAAATAGAGCCTTTTGGGTCTTCTGATGCATTTTGGGTCACACCTATCCAACAAGATAAACCTGAATTAACAATTTGGATTAATGAAAAACAATTCAAGGGAATTTTAGATGCTGGAGCTGATGTGACTGATGGCTCAATAACATTGGCCCAAGAATTGGCCTGTCCAAGATACAGCCACCCATCTTAGGAGAATAGGCATGACTCAAAATCCTCAAAAGAGCACAACACTATTAAATTGGAATGATGAAAATGGAAATCAGGGAAAAGATTCAGCCATTTATTGTGCCCCACCTACCAGTGAATCTATGGGGAAGAGATATTTTACAACAAATGGGAGCAATCATGTGTAGCCCTGATGAGTTAGTCACAAAACAAATGTTAAATCAGGGGTATATTCCAGGTAAGGGATTAGGGAAATACAATCAGGGAACAGCCACACCTATGATACCCATGCACATCCCCAAAGAGCAGGTTTAGGATATTCTTTTTACGGGCCATTGATTCAGCTGTACCCCATGCAGAGAAAATTGAATGGCTGCCTGGACCTCCTGTGTGGGTGGATCAATAGCCTCTCTCCCAAGAAAAGTTACAGGCTGCTCCTAGCTTAGTACAGGAGCAACTTGAGCTTGGCCATTTAGAAGTCTCATTCTCTCCTTGGAATTCCCCAATATTTGTAATTAAAAATAAACCTGGAAAATGGAGACTTTTACAAGATCTAAGACAAATTAATAAAAGAATGATAGTAATGGGTGTTCTTCAGCCAGGCCTTCCCTCCCCGGTAGCCATTGCCAAAGAATCCAAAATTATACTAGTGGATTTAAAGGATTGTTTTTTCTCTATTCCCTTACATCATGAGGATAAACAGTATTTTGCTTTTAGTCTCCCAGAAATCAGACTCAGCCCGTGAAAAGATGTCAATGTAAAGTATTACCTCAGGGAACAGCCAAGAGCCCTACCTTATGTCAATATTTCGTAGCAAAAGCCCTTTGAGGTTTGAAAAAATTGGCCCACAGTTCAAATCCTACATTATATGGATGATCTATTAGCTTGTTTGAATGAGGATGAATTATATTCTTGTTATGCTGATCTTGTGCTGAGTCTTAAAGCCGCTAACCTTCACATAGCTCCTGATAAGGGGCAATTGAATTTTCCCTATTCTTATTTAGGATTTCAATTAAATAATAGTTATATAGCCCATAATATAGTTCTAAAGACCAATCATTTAAAAACCCTTAATGATTTTCAAAAATTAGGAGATATTAATTGGCTACATCCTTAAAATTATCTACTCATGAACTAAAACCATTGTTTGATATTTTAATAGGAGATCCTTCTCCAAATTCCCCTCAAGAGCTCACTATAGAAGCTAAGAAAGCCCTACAGACAGTTCAACTGGCAATAGAAAAACAAATTTCCTACATTGATTATTCTAAGCCTTTGTTCTTTGTGGTTTGCCCTTCCCAAGGAACACCAATGGGTGTGTTATGGCAAAACGCACCCATTTATTGGCTCCATTTATCTACTAACCCAGGCAAGAGTATATTGCCTTACTATGAGGCAGTTGCTAAACTTTGTATGCAGGCTAGAAAGTTTTCAAAACGTACCTTTGGATTTGAACCTCAAAATAATTCCTTATGATAAAGAACAATGCAATAGGCTCTTACAGACCACAAATTTTTGGCCTTTAGCTTTTATTCAATATTCAGGAGAGTGACAATAATTACCCCTGGTGATAAACTTATTCAATTTGCTAAAAATCAGACATTTATTTTCCCAAAGGTTACCAGTTCGCAACCTTTAAAGGATGCTCTTTTGATTTTCACTGATAGATCTTCTAATGGCACGGCTGTCTTTTTCCATAATGATCAGTCCATCACATTTCAAACTAATTATGCTTCTGCACAATTGGTGGAACTCTGTTAGCAGGTTTTCAAAATTTTTCTGATAATAGAATATTTATACAGGTACATTCAATTCCCTACTTGGAAACAGCTGGACAACTTGATGAACAATCCTCGGCCCATTCCCTATTTTGAGATACAAAAATTGATTCAAAATCAAAAACCTCCATTTTTTATTGGACATATTCGAGCACATTCCAGACTTCCTGGTCCCCTTATCTTCAGGTAATCAATTGGCCGATTTTGCCACTAAGAGTATAATAGATTACTATTGTCAACTTAGTCAGTGACTCATCCATCAAGCAAAGAGTTTTCATCGGCTACATCATGTTAATGCCAACACTTTCAAATATGTTTTCTATAACCAGAGAACAGGATAGAGAGATTGTTAAAAATTGTCATTCTTGTGCTCCATTGCTCCCTGTTCCTCATCTTGGAGTTAATCCAACAGCCATCACCCCAGATCAGATATGGCAAGTGGATGTAAGCCATTTCCCAGAGTTTGGAAAATTGCAATATGTTTATGTCATTATCAATACATTTTCTGGGTTTGTTGCCTCCCCACGAGTGGGTGAAGCTACTAAGGATATCGTAAGCCATTGTCTATATGCCTTCAAAATGTTAGGAATTCCAAAACAGATCAAAACTGATAATGGACCTGGATATGTTAGTAAAGGATTCTCACAATTCTTGCAATCCTTAAACATTCAACATGTTACAGGTATACCTTATAATCCTCAAGGACAAGGTATAATAGAAACAGCACATCTTACAATCAAATCTTATCTTAAGAAAATAAAAGAGGGAATATGGTATCCCAAGAGTCCCCAAAATCTCTTGAATCATGTTTTATTCATTTTAAGTTTTTTGACTCTTGATGCCTCCGGTCTGTCTGCTGCAGACAGACATTGGCATCCCACAACCAACACCAATTATGCCAAGGTTCATTGGAAAAATGTTCTTACAGGTCAATGGAAAGGACCTAATCCTCTTATAATTTGGGGAAGAGGTTCTGTATGTTTTCTCCCTACAGATAGCCCCTATCCTGTCTGGATACCTGAACGAATGGTCAGACAAGTCGCATCTACAGAGGATTCACCATGGGAAAGCATACAGATGACTGACCCTCTTTGAGTAATCCTGAAGAAAAAAATAATCATAGTATGAATAGTTTCCATATAGTGATTAGTTTCTATATAGTGATTATTGCATTGAGTTTTGTGTTTTTGGATTAGCCTCAGTATATGAGGGTAATAAGGCAAAATTTGTGTAGGTATCATGTTTTCTGATTTGAGTCTCCATAGTTTTTTCCTTATTATTCAAATTAGTTTAGTTATTGACTATAGTGCTAATAGTAATTTTAGTTCTTTGAAGAAGGATAAGATGTTTAAGAGAATTTTATTGATAAGTTTCATCTGTCCCTTGGTTGTAGCCGAGACTTATTGGGCCTCCCTCACTTATCCTCCTTTCCTGCACCCTGTAGATGTGGATTCTCCCATATGGCCTGTCCTAGGTATCTCCAACAAGGGAGGAAGTTTACCCATTGGGTATCCGGAAGAGCCCCAACTTATTACTTCTTTAACCCTTGATTTTTCGGAAAGCTTATGTTTCCTGCTTAATGCTGATGATTTGCAGACATCGTATAACTCCTCCTGTCTGAGGCTGGAGGAAGATTTTCAATACAATACTTATCCTGATCCAAAAAATTCAACTAAGAGCTTAATACTAAGACTTACCCTCCTCCTGCCCACCTTCAGCTCAGGCAACCCCCCTCATCCTGGGTTTAAATCTCTCCTACCCAGATGTCTACAGGATGCTCGATATTCCACTGAGGTTAATAATCAGCCCCTATGGGCTAGATGTTTCCCAGATTCATGGTACTCTCCTGTAGATTCCACCATTAATAGCAAGCTTAAGAAAGGCCTTACTCTTTCCTCACCCCGTCATGCCCAGTTTTGGGAGAAAGGCTTCTTTGCAGGACTATTGCATGCATGTCCTGGCTGCGCATGACGGGAATCCTAGGAATTGATGTTAGAAATGGGTCAGAGTCCACAGGACAGCCTCAATATTCTCATAATTTGACAGTTCCTCTTTTTCCTTGTGACCCCCCCCTTTCTATTGGCTCATGTGGAATGGTTCCCTGCTTAATAATGGTATTGTTAATTGTTCTAGTATGCCTTGTTATCTGGCCTAATGTTGGGAAGGGGGCAAAGGTTTTAATAATTCTGCAGGATTAGTGCGAATTCCTCTGGCTCAGTGGGTTCCTGTGGAACTTGAACAGCATTATCATACCACAACCTTGAGATCATCTAAGCGGGACTTTGGAATTTCGGCTATCATTGCTGCGATCACCGTGGCTGCAGTCACTGCTGCCTCCGCAGCTGTTGCCGCTGTTGCACTGTCCCAGACTGCCATATAAGCAGAAAGCATCAATCAACTGATAAATATATCCACCTCAACCTGGCAGGATCAAGAAGTAGTAAATAGCCATCTTTATGAGGGACTTTTGACTCAAGGGCAAATTGATTTAATGGCTGAGATAAATGATCTATATAGATTGGTTAAAAGTGCTTGTGATCCTAGATTTGATTTTTGTATAACACCTATCAAGGTTAGCAATGCCACTCTAGAAAGGGAATTACTCCGAAAAAATTATGGGCCTTGGACTACTAAATATTTTAATCTGACCCAACAATTGTTTAAGAAAATTCATTAATTATCCTCTGTGCATATTAACCCTCTTGAGATGGATACTACTTAATAGGATTTGGGAAAATCTGAAGATGTTTGATCCCTCTTGCATTGTCATCTATGTTTGTTTAGGATGTATTGTTTTGATTTTATTAATAAGTCTAAAATATTGTTTCCAATACAAACAGAAGCAGGCTTATATACAGCGCAAAACATTACACACGCTCATGGCCCTTAAGGAAGGGTCCTCCGAAAATTTGGGCATTTACCTCGCTCAGATAAAAAGAGCTTCAATGAGGGTCTGGAAAGTTAAAGATGGGTTAAGAGGAAAGGGTTTGACTGATCAACCTAAGACAGGGGCTTCTGTTAAATCATCATGTTATAGGCCCATAAAACAGATGACCCCGATGATGGGTAAGACAGCCAAATGCTTTTCCCAACCTAAGACAGGCTCAGACATGCCTATAGTTTTTCTTAAGTTTCTTGTTGCTATGGAACCAGAGTTTTAAAACAAAAAGGGAGGAATTGTGGGAATCATGAGTATTGGTTGTAAGTATTGTTAACTTTAGTAACTCCATTTTGTTAAGTTTCTCCAGTTTAGAAGGTGGTGTATTTCCTTTGTGGAATTCCTGAAAGTTGCAGTTTCTTATCTCTGACCTTCAGACGTGTAGTTGTCTGGGTTACTACTACCCATAATAGTTGTTTTTGTTGAGCCTATTTGCTCTTTCCTGTGTGAACTTTCATTTACTAGGGTAATCCCAGCCCATAATAGTTTGTGGTTTTTTTATTTAAAAGGGTGATGCTTGCCTGCAATAAACGTTGCCTTGATCAGACTCTTGTCTTGGCGTCCTTCCTTTCTCTCTGCCCCATCTCCACCCGCTGCTGTTTCAGGTTTGAGGCCCTGCTGGACAGTGCTTTGCGTTGCCGGCTCGCGACATTCATCTGTCACCATGAACAGGGTTTGGAAGAACCTTTGGCCCATAGTTTGTTCGTGAAGTTTGTAGATCTGAGAAGATGGGTCAGGAGTCCAGAGGGGTCCTCAACTTAATGACCCTTAGGCTAGAAGGCAGAGTTCGAACTCCTTGCTGTGCAACACAAGGAGCTCATTAACGAGGGCCTGATGGAATTAGAAGCCCAGGGAAAGACAGCCAAGAGGAAGATGTAACCGAAGAACCAGGTATTAACAAAGCAAATGGCAAGGGGATTTTCTTTGAGTTGTTTCTGAATCACAGGAGCCCGGTTTAGAACAATACACAAAGGTTGCAGTGGCCATTCAGAATGCCACTAGTGCTAGTCGCTGAGGGAAAAATGCTACTGCTCAGCCATCATGGGATCAATTTCTCAAGACTGTAGACAGAGGTGAATACAACTCTAGGCCATCCCACATCAGTGTGGGACAGACTCCATCTTGCCATCCGTTCTATTGTTGGTCCTTCAGCCCACCATTTACCTACCCTTCCGCCTCTAGCCAGCATCTCTGGTCTGTTCACTCCATGCCTTCCCCTAATGCCTGTCATTGTATGGTACTGTACCACCATTTTAAGGTAACTTTAAAAGTAAAGATAGTATATTTTCATGTTTGGCTTTTTTATGCTTTGCATTATATATTTGTGTTCAAGGTGTTTTGAGATTTTTCAGGAATTATAAAGGAAGCTAATTTATGTTCTCCCAGAACAGAATTGTGCAAAGTGTTGCCAAACTTTTGAAACTGAAAGTTTCTTGAAGGGAAAGTGTGGAAATATTCCCAGTATATATGGATATATATATGGAGGGGGAGGTACCAGGGATCAAAAATTCAGTACCTTGAGATTGCAAGGCAGGTGATGGCACCACTGAGCTACATTCCCCAGCTCTCCAGTATCTTAGTTTTTTGCACCTAGCTTTCTAAATCATTTGACAGCTGCTAGCTTTATTTCACTGCATGGTATAACATGGTAAACCCCTCTCTGACGGGGATTTTACCAAATGACCATGTGATCTGGAGGCAATTCCCCTTATGATTTCTCAAAAAAAAAAGTATAAAATTATAAAATGCATCTCCAAAATTCCATGTAGCAGAACTGTTAAACAGAATTCTGTGCTTGGCAAATGGAGAACCTCACTTCAAGTTTTTGAAAGGCCTTGAAAGTGGGTAGCTGAAATATTTTTGAAATCTAAAAATGCATTTAGAAAATCTGACAACATTTGCAGACAATCCTTAAAGCCATCAGGAAACCTACAACAGATTTTGTAGCATTGTTAACAGCTGCAAAGGAAAATTTTAGTAACAATCTGTACAGTTCCACAAGATGGAGACAACCCTGTGCTTTCTTCTCCAGAACAGGCACACTTGAACTTCATCTTTCCTGCTTCCCCTACCTGTTAGTGGAAATGGAGCTAGTGAAATTTCAACGATGCTCTTGCTGGAAAAATTCTGAGACCTGAATGCAACTCTTAAGGAGTGAAGGGAGGACAGGACAGCACACAGTTGTGGAGTTCTCTGCCAAATAATTTTAAGTCAATGAAAGCACTTGAGATTGCTTTTCTTACTTTGGATCATTTTATGCTTGCAAGCAGTAGTTTTTCAGATCTGACAAACAGATGACTCAGTGTTGTGTATGCTGTTCTCAAATTAAGTTAGTCAAAATCATTTTATGATTGCAAGCAGTTTTTCTCATCTGACAGATGACTCAGTGTGTATGCTGCTCTCAAATTAAGTTAGTCAAATTATCAGCATGCACACAGCAGCAAAGATCACATTAACTGCACAAAAGCACACCAAATACAAACTTACCATTCAACAAAAAGCTATTTGTAATCATGGAGAGCTGTTTTTCAAGACAAAAGATATTTTCTAAACTAAAACCTCAGTATTCACGTTAAATTGCACCTGTGATAAGTGGGTTTGGGGTTGCCAATGGGGCATTGAGTCTCAAAGGCTCACCCATCAACGCTCTCAGCTTTCCCTATCAGGGGGTCTTGTCTGCTGAAGCTTTCCAAGACTTCAAAAATGCTACAGTGTTTTCTTCTCTACCCTTGCAGTCTCTAATACCTAAACACCTGCCCCCTCAACCTTGCTTCTCTCACCTTCTGTATTCTGCCCTCCCAGACTCACCCAGATTCCTCAGTTGCTTATAAACCCCCAAGTAAGCAACTTCCGTCATGTGATAAAATCCTTGCCAGAAATCATCAGGTCAAGCACTTGGCCCTGGGGTTCTGCAATGGCTGAACGAGAGTCAGCAGCATGAACTGGAGCCTTGGTCTGCCCTGGCCTTCACGGACACATGCTGGGCCCTCAACACAGTATCCGAAACGTAATAAGAACACGAGATGTGCAATCTATGTTAATTTCTCCTCCGTACCCTAAGATGCATTTCGAATCACCCAATTATCATAAATCTTGTAACGGTCATCTACAAATTAGATTTGAACGTGTCAAATAAGCTGTACCAGTTCTGCACCCCATTGCATCAACACGCTCAAATTACCTCCCATTTATCATACCCAATGCAGTATGGACCTAGGCCTCCTCCACGACAATGGATTAGGTTAAAACTTCAGGTGCACTGCTCATTTCTAGAGGAGCTAAAACTTCTACAACTAACTGAAGACCAAATAGGCCACTTGCTAACATGTCAAAGCAATTTTGCTCAGCGACTTTGATTTGCCTTGAGAACAGCAATATGTAAGATACTGTTCTCTTAAGGTTGGAGTTGACTGGTGGCTTGAATTTCTTCTTATATTCCACCCATTACTATTAATTTGGCTAAATTCCCTTTAAAGCATTAACTTAGCTCATTGTCATTAACGAGCCAACCCCACAGAAGAAATTGGTCCATTTGCTACCTTACCAGATGCAGTATAGTGAGGAGTCAGGGAGATTCAGGAATTGTTGCAGCCAGGGGTAGAACAGAGCAGTCAGGAGAACAGCTGTGCTTTCTACATCACACTGACCACAGTTGGGGGCAGTGCGGACACATGGTACAACACAGCTCTGGGAGCGAGTGTCAGGCCCACATGTAGACGGCTAAAGCAGAACTGGTTCCTCTACCTACTGGGATGCAGCCCGCCCCAGAGTAGACGACTTAATGATACTGACACCTCAGAAGCGGAGATAGAGTCATAAGCCTCCAGCTTAGATGGAAGCTCACACACAATCGGAAGGAAAATTGTGACATCAGAGTTGTGGCTGCAGGTGAGGCCTCAGGATGGAGATGCAGTAACGAGATTATACTGCAATAGCACCGCAACAGACACAGCTGCGGGACCAGAACATCTGGACCCATCCTCCCCTCCCTTCCCAAAAATGCCTTCCCATACACCCTGGCTTCGTGACTTATCTTCCCTATTGGATCAGTATTTGCTAAGCAACTGTACTGTGCTCATAAATCCTATAGGTTGATTATAATCTGACCCACCTTGTACCCACCACTGATTTTGCTGTATAAATTATGCCTCAACATAGGGCCCAGTGGCCACCTAGAAGCTATTCCTGTGTCCAGTGACACCATCTTCCCCCTTTGGCTCCTGACATTCCTCAATGTTTTGCAACCGAGAACTTGGCACATCTGATATCCCACAGGTCAGGAGTTATTTCTCCTATACCATTATGACCATGAATCTACGTGTGCCCAATGTTGTGACTCCTCTGTAGACTGGAGAAACTTGAAATGCAGTGAACCTATTGGTAGCATCATGGGCATGGGCTGTGTGAGTTTCCTCCACAGAAGCAAGAGTCCACTTATATCTTTTAGGTGAAGACTGACTACACATTTAATACATCTTTTAGAAAAAAAATAGTCAACTACCCACAAACCACCCAGCTGCGCTAGCTGTCCAACTCCATGTGGCAGGGCCCAAGAGAGTGGAGGTCACTACCGCTGGTAACAAAAGTCAGTTTGCAGCGGTGCATATGAAATTGGCAGTCAGATCCCTTGAGTCTTGTGGATCAGCTTCTAAGTGAGTTAGGATCACTCACTCAGTTGTCTAACTCAAGTCCGTCATCCCTGGAGGCTCCTCTGCTCCCTCCACCAGTGTATACAATGCCGTCTTCTCCCTTACCACCAGTTTTGCTGTCCAGCTCATGTTGGCCACCACCGGGTCACACCTGTATGCTCTGGCCTCACTGTGCCCACCCCACCATGACAACCATAGTAACAAGTCAGACCTGTGTCACCTGTGTCACACATGCCTTAAGTCCTGAAACCTCTTCTTGGCACCATAAGGGAAGATTGACCTTAAGACTTTGGGGACTGGGCCCTCCACAAAAGGCCTCAGCCATTCCCAGCCCATTTCCAATCTAAGGGGACTATTCAGGAAGACTCTGGTTTTATGTTCACCAGGTCTTGACTCTGGGAAACTAGGTGTTAGGTCCAAGGCCTGGGCTGACCTCTTTGGGACACAGGGAGGAAATACTAAGCCATTCTCCCTCGGCTACGTGCCATGGGAGAAAGTCAAACTGCAGCTGAAGTCGGACTAAGGAAAACACACATCTGGGTGCAGTCTACAAGTGAGAACGTGGTGAACTCTCCCCCAAACCCGGGTCATGTGTTTGCTTGCTGCTCTGTGCAAGCCTAATAAACAGCACTGCTCTTCAACCACCAGAGGCAGGGGGGGTCTCCTGCTCCCCTCTTTCAATTTAATCTTCCAGTCTTGTCTTTAATCCTCCTCCACCTCCCAATCAGCACAAACTCACAGGCTGGCGTCTACACAGCTCCGCAGTCCCCACAGAGCAGGGGACACCCACAGCACACCCAGCTGTGTCCCATGGGCCCGGCTCACAGGATGCTCCAGCTCCTCCCAGGAGCATGCTTCCACTGGCTCAGGTCTGACCAGGCCTAGGTTTTGCTCATACTGTATGAAACCTTTTCCGAAGGGAGTACAAAGCTCACCTAGCACCATGATCCAGAACTTGTCACAAGCTGAACATGACTGGTGACGTCATCTCTCCCTGTGATGAATATTTCTTGTTTCCAAGTTTTTGATGTTACACAATCATGGCTATGAACACTTGGATTCTTCCTCTGGTAAGCTACTTCCTGGAAACATCTGAGATTAAAACTATTTAGTAACCCAGTGTGCCAGGCAGACACAGGTACATGGCTGATGTGCAAAGGCCAGTGTGCCCAACCTTGGCCAATCTAACACTCAAGGGGCCAGCCTTTAAGGGTCCCTTCACTGTGCCCAAATCCGCAACGTCTCCCTCAGTCCAACGCACACCTGTGGTACCAAATTCCTGGAACTTATTTGCACCAAAAGGCACTTAGTGTTTCAATGAGACGGATGTAACTGATGATACCAAAGCCTTCTTGAAAACCAAGGGTTCCCCAGAGGTATGAGATGGTGGTGCTGTGATTCATCTGAGTCTGCACTCAGCCACCTCCAAACCTCAACCTGGAATCTCCCTTTGAATCTATTGTGAATAGATCTCAAAGCACAGAACTCGGTCATCAGTGTACAGAAGCCTTTCCTACCCAGTCCCAACATGCCACCGGTGGTCACTGGAGCCCATCCATCCAGGGCTTAGTGGCTTGCTCCTCACCCAGGACCCAGACCCAAGCAAGAACAGTCTTTGATGTCACACACTGGGAAGTTTCAGGTAGGTAGAGTCCCTCAGTCCAAGACACCTCCAAATAAAGCAAAGTGCCCTGGTGACTGTTTTAGAGGCTGCCTTTTAATTTTAATCCACTAAACGAGAAGTTTAGATATGCCATTTTAACTTGCCCAGTCTGGACATTAAATGCTTGTCAACTTTGGAGCCAGGCACTAGGATGGAGGCAGAGCAGCTGCTTTGCAGTCACTTTAGTGACCTTAGGCCAGGCACATGTAGCACCACTCCCTGCCCATCTATAAATTTGTACCCTGGTCTGAGATGTTCCCAAAGGCAGGTGCCCCAGAAGAGGTGGGCAAGGTCATGGTGCCCCATGACACCCGACACCCACCACCCACAGGAGGATTTCTGCACTACTCAGTGGTCTTTGTAATCTTCCCTCCATGAGGGCTCAGAGAAGCCAGGGGCCAGGGCTCTGGTTCAGAACAGGAAGACAAGGCCAAGCTCAAGCAAGTCACACGTTCAAGGGCTCGCTTCCAGTCTCACAATGTGGCTAAGTAATTGTATCTGCAACAACTATATTTCCTAAACTGAGGTCAACTGGAATAGAGCAAGCCCTAACCCATTAGAACTGATGTCCTCTTAAGAGGGAAATCTGTAAACATGGGAGAGAAAAGGATAAAAGTGAAGGCTGAGATGAATAATGATCCTTATCATTATAGCAAAGTTAGATAAAATTAGTACACAGGAGGAGACTGGGCCCCTCAAGGAAGTCAGAACAAAAACTAGACATCAGAATTGTGGCTGGAAGCAAGTCTTACTACCAGGCCCACAAGACATGCAGGGGCGAGGCCCACAAGCCTCCCCCTAAAGGAAAAGCAATAATTTAAAGTTATATTGTGATTAGCACCACCCAGTCCAGAAGTCCAGCTAGGTATCGGCTGCCCAGGTGAGTGACCAGAGCATCTGAACCCATCCACCCCCAAAATGCCCTGTTCTCTCCATGCACCCTTGCTGCCCAGCTTGTTAAACCCTACTGGAACCGTATTAGCTGAGTAGCTGTATTTCTCACCTTATATAGGTTGATTAGTTTGACCCACGCTATGCCCCACGTTGACATTTTGCTGCATAAATTACCACTGACAGAGGGACTCCCTGCCCATTTGAGGCCCCTCCTCCAGAAATCTAGGATCTATTCTTCCCCTAATCTCCCATAACACAACTTCCTCCACGGGCTCAACACTTCATTCCCTAGAGGTTGTGAGACCACGAGCTCAGTACAACTGACATGAACAGGTAGGAAGTTATGTTTTTCCTGTGTCACAAGTCAAGACAACCAAGAAGTATCACCACACCAGAAGCTAGGAGAGGAGAGCCTGGAATGGGCCTCAGAAGGAATGGACTCTGCCCGTTCCTTGGATTTTAGACTTCCAGCCTCCAAAACTCATCACTGTGTAAGCCAAAAAATTGTTACAGCAGCTGGAACTAATACATGTCTCTGGCCACATGCAGGCTTGGATGGCACTGGATTCCCTACTGGAGAAACAGGTACCTGGACAGAGGGCCAACTTGCAGAAAGATTAAGACTATTCTCAGAAGGCAGAGCCCAGGTCTACGAAGGGCTAAACTAGCAAGGCAGCTGGCTCACTCCTCCCCAAGGACACCAAGAATGAAAAAAAGCCCAGGGGTACAGCTTATTACAGCCCTCCATGCAGAGTAGGAAAAAACATCTCCCTGCTGTGCTTGCGCCTTGGAAAGGCGACAGGACTATCACTGTGTTCAGACAGCATATGTGGGAGAAGTCCAACAGAAAAGGGCTTGAAACCAACAGGGGCAGCTGCCAACACCTGGGCCGTAGTCTGGTGCAGGTGCTGGCAGGTACTGGATGGATTTCTAGATGCTTCAAGAACCGCCTAATTAGTGCCTCAATTGGATTAGAGTGGTGCTGGGTGTGGCTGAACAGATTTACTGGAGACAAGGTCCACCCGGGTGTGGGTGCCACCAGTCAATAAGCCTTGTAAGCCTGAATGCAGTGAGAGGGGAAGGCAGGCTTGTTACTTCCTCCTCTGCCAATGCCACCCTGACTTGTAGCCAGCCAACTACATGGAATGGAGCCTCTACAAACAGCTACCAGAAACCTTATTTTTCCTTTAACTTGTGGGTGTGTCAGATATTGTTCCAGTCCCAAGAAAGTAAAGACGCCATCCTTGAATTGTCTGAAAAAAGCCACTGGCTTCTCTTTACTGGAAAGTTTGAGCTGATCTTCAAAGAGGCTGCATTAATATTCAAGAGCTTCTATACCATTTTATCTTCCCTGTGTAACCAGCTTGGGGCTGAGGTTTCCATTGCTGAAATATGGAACCTAACACCCATGCTTCTTAAAATATCAGTTTTCAGGTTTGCTGACTTTCTCACAAAAAGTTTGGGGTGTGTCAAGCAGGGATTTTATGACATTCTCAAGTGCAGTGGGGGTACTCAAATAAGACATTTCCTGGAACAGGGAACATGTCTCTGGTGGAGATGGAAACCCTGGGGGAAAAAGGAGCCCACCTCTGTCGCGAGCCACGACGTCAGAATCCTGTCAGCAGGTCCTAAACTTGAAAGGAGGACGACAGAGACGGGAGGCACCTTTATGTTCCTTGCTTGTTTTGTTATGGAACCTTTTCCTTTTATACTCTCCAGCTGCACGGGAACGAGGGTACCGCCCACATATTCCAGAGGGAAACAACAATTATTAGGAGTTACATCTTGCTACCAGCTGAACTCACCCGTTGCGATGGGCAACAGTAAGTCCGTGCCGGCGAGATGACTCAAAGTTCAATCACGGCTAGGCCTATGTCAAGGCTCACCATACACCTCCAAGAGGGTCCTCACCCACTGCACAGCATGGGCACAATCAAACATTCTTGGGTTTCTTTGCTTATCTTAGGATCAGACTCCTGCTCCTAAATCAATTTATGGGTCTTATGGGTCTTCAATTTTCCTGAGGAATTCGGAGTGTGATGGGTCGGGTAGAAAGGATCCTCAATGTAACCAAAGGAATGTTGCTATGGATGGCTATGGGTAGCTTTTGCAGGCCCGTGAAGTTAGTCTCCTTAAACATACAATTTTAGTTGTGATTTTCTCATTTCTTTTCTACCCATCGTATCTCTTCCACCCCAGCTAGAATATTGTGGAGACAATGTGGGAGACCAAGAAGTAACATCAGGCTACCCCTGTAAGTCCCTTTTATTGCTATTTCTCAAGCTTTGTACCTGAGCAAGCCTTACTGTTGGGTAAAACTCAGTGCATACTGAGCTTGGCAGACAAGAGCTCTACCAAATAGAGCTAAGAACACGTTAACATCTGGATACCGTAAAGTATTTGTGCCTTGTTACAAGAGAGCATTTGAGTGAGATTTCTTTGCCTCTCCATGGTCTACCTGCTTCATAACCCCATGTACCTTGTGGCTATAAAATCGCACGTAACCCTTACATGAACCCGTGTCACCTGTCATGATTTATAAGGCACAGGCGCTACACTTGGCTCAGACCTTTGTATACTGTGTCAACACTTAGGAGCTAAGATTTTCTAAGCATGGTCCCAAAGCCTCAGCCCTCCCACATGCTGGGGATGGCAGCCTGGGCCCACGCTAAGGGCTGCACCCCTCTTACTGACTTTAGGACTCAGACAAGTCATAGCCCGAGGCCCTGATGGAAGGGAAGACTCCTGAAGTTCACTGTGAGCACCAAACATCCCAGCGTGCTGGCAACTTCATAGACAGGAAGAGAACAGGGCCAGCAGGACGCCCATCACTTCCTGCAGGATACCACTTTAGGTGCAGAGGCTCATGCAGCAGTGGGAGAGCACAGGCAGCTGCTGTGCAGGGGACAGTAACAGCCCAGACCCACAGCTGCGCAGAGATTTGACTGAAGCAGCGTAAGACAGGCTTAGGTCCCCAAATCTTTCAAGCAACAGTGGTCAGCTATGGCTGGTTAGCTCTCAAGAGCATGTTCAGCTATCTTTCTTGGACCTAGGTAAGGAACACAGGACCTGTTCCCTAATCCTGTTCTAACAAGTCTTGGTCTTTACTAGCATTGAGCTCCAAGTTCATTTACTATAGAGGACTTGATGAGGGACAGAAGCTTCTAACTGACGGGGAATGAAAAGCTCGTGTGTGCTGGTCACAGGTGTTGAGTATCCCTGACTGCAAGACTCACCTCTCTGACGGGATGCCGAGTTGCAAACAAGGTATTTACAATACAGAGTCCCTGAGGAGGGATCCATAACAAGCTCGCTCAGAGGTGGGTATGAGAACTCATTCGTTCCCACTGGATGAATTTCCAATCCAGAGATTAAGATTTCCATGTAGGTTTATGTAGAAGGGACTAAGGGACAAAGGTAGGGGGCCGAGTTCTCAGCATCCCCTTCCAGAGGGACAGCACGTGAGCCGGCTTCAGAACCACAGGTGAGCTGTGAGCGCCTCATAATTCTGCCCTGCGTGATTCTACACTTCTAGCGCTCCCTGGATCCCACCTGGGCCACATGGAGCACTCCCCGGTCTGTTTCAAAGGCAGACAGGGGAGCCAAAGCCCTCTCAGCTGCTTCTCACTGTGGCACCCACCTTGCTCCCTGTTCCTCTCTCCAGCAGCTGCTACAGGGCCCTTCCCCAGCAGCCCTTTGGGCCTTGACACATGGAGGCGGCGGCGGAGGGCCTTGGAAATTCAGAACTGGCCTTCTCGCCCCTCCCCCACACGCTCAGCTCTCGCTCTCATCACCCAGCAAAGCGCCCAGCCAAGGAAACCTGAAACCCATCTCCCTCTTCTGAGGGGAAGCAGACAGACCTCTTTAGCACACCTGAGCCTGGTGAACCCAATTCAAGGAATTAGGTTTGCCAAAAAGCCAGCCTGAAGACTTTCCTGAAAAGCAGCATTTTCTTTCAACATGCCTGTTTAAAAATGTACACTTTTGGAGTAAAACGCAAGCTTGTGGGACGCTCACACGTTGCCCATTCTCACAATGCCAGTCAGCAGCAGCCTTCAAACGGTCTGGAGGGCCCTGGGCTTGTGACAGGAACAAACATGGTCCCCGTGTCTCACGTTCCTGGGAGCGGGGGATCCTGTCCTGCAGTCATAGCGATGAACTGTAACAGGCACATCATAGAGGGGTAGTCAGAAGGGACCGGGCAGCAGAAGTCCCAAGGGAAACGACAGGTGGGACACGCTAGGCAGACAGGTGCCAGGCAGAAACACCCAGAGACTGCGGGTTTGAGGGGCCAGGTGTGGGCACCCCCAGGCTTTAGAGGCCCAGGTGGAGTGGGTTTATTAAGATGACGCGGATGGGAGGTGGTGGTGAGAAATTACTCCTGTGCTGCCACGAGGGACTGAGAAGGTGCGGGAAAATCTGTCAGCAACAGGTTACACAGCCCAGGTGAGGTGCAGCTTGGAGCAGGGCAGTGCTAGCAAGATGGAACCCAGCAAACGTCAGCAAGGCAGGCCTGCGGGGTGATGGATTCGGTGAGGGCCCGAATGGGGATCAGCGCAGGGCTGGGAGAGGCTTCTGGTCTGTGCAGCTGGAGACATAAGGACACGGGTCACACTGTGTGAAGGGTCAGCCCTGCACTGGGGCCAAGGGAGGGTACAGCTGATCTCCGCAGGACTGTGCTTTGGCCTGAGTAGGTTTGAGACCAAGCTGGGGGTCAGGGAATACACGAGCAGTCAGGCTAGTTTACAGCGCTTTGAGTCTCTCAAATGACGGGGCTCTCCGACACCTCAGGGTCTACTAGAGTGCTTCTGCGGCTACTAGGGCGACCCAAGGAATAGGTCATTCAGCCCGTCCCACAGAGATGCGGTCCTTACCCCCTTACCCCTAAGAACACGAGATTCCCCACAGGGCGGAGCTAGAACACAACGGGTTGTCCCCCTTCTAAATCCTATGCGCTGCTGCTAGGTGCAGTGTCAGTAGAAATCACTGTGATTGTTACAGGTAACAGCTGCCCGCATCCACCCTGTCTCGGGATTCCACACAGAACCATGTCAGCTGAAAATGAGCTGAAAGCCCAGCAATCCTGCTGTAGGCTTGGAAATTTGGGCCAAGTTTGCTTAGTAGTCTCATTTTCAGTCAACTCCAAGACTAGATGCACACATGAGGCTCCTAGCGTACAAGAGTTTAGAGTTCCTTAGTTTTCTTTACTACATAAGAGTATTTTTTTGGAGCTGTGATCCTTGTTCTAGAGGTCTTATTTCAGAGGACAAAACAAGTTTTTTCAGAGAAGGTAGCTACACGTGCTGTTTTAGGTGTGTCTTGTGTGGCTTCAGGAATCTCAGCATTTTCTACGACCTAACTGTCTCTACGGCCCTCCAGTTAACGGAGCCACGCTCAGCTCACTTCTTGGTCAAGGATTGGAGTTGTTCGTGAGGCTCAGGATCTACTCTATAGTCTTATCAGAAGGAAAGGCGCACAGCCAGAACGCTTGCACACCTGACTGCCATTTAAAGGGGCCAGGACAGGTGACATTGAAAAACTGACGCCCAGCCAATGAAGGTGAGGTACCTGGGCAGATCCCCGAGAGGATGAATTCCATGGGAAACAGCCAGGGGCCCTAGGGAAGAGGGTTCCTGCCCTCATGCCCCCTGGGCCTTCGTTCAGGGCCAGGGAATCTGCCTGCAACAGAGCTTCCCAAAACCAGCGAGGTATCACACGTCGGGCCAAACGCGGCATTTCAAATTTCAAGAACTTGCAGCCCACGAGGCCTTATCCAAAGCCTCACCAGCTGCTCCCAGAACCAAGATGAAAGGGAGGGAGGAATGTGGGCCCCAAGGCCAGTAGCAGAAATGTGCAACTATCCAGGTGGGTCCTCAGAAGGCCCCAGGTTGCACGTGCTGCCCTTGAACATAGAAATGCAGAACAAGACTTCCTAGCAGACTTGATTTTGAAGGCAAGACGCCCTCTCCAGAACTCTTCACTTGGGTTTACAGAACTTTGTACCTTCCCACAGGTGTTACTTCTACATTCACTTTCACCCTTACCCCACCCCCGTGCTACTCCTAAAGGCAAGGTTGAAAGCACCAACCCTTTCGGCCCCCACTTTCCCCTCCATGAGCCATTGTCCCCGACTTTAAAAGCACGAGCTCCCCTCCTGCTTCATGAAAAATCCCCCGTCTTTCTGTATTTTCTTTAAGCACCGTCTCCCTTTGCTCTTTTTGGCTTTTTAGCTCTTCTCAAAAAGCTTTGAGAGAAAAAGCAAGCAAGGTCAGGCCCAGCATGGTCCGTGCCTGAAGATCTTGTTATAGGAAAATATGACTCCCAGTTATGGTTGAGGGAGGAAAAAAAAAAAAAAGACCCGCTTGTTTTTAAAAACCCACACTGGGGCTATTAAGTTTTCTGCCAGCCTGCAACGCTGCTTTGGGAACGCAGGGACATAGAAATCTTCCCCTGTCCCACCAGAGTCGTTTCTCCCTCCCCCCCCACCCCCAACCAGCACAGCCTAGAAATTAAGGACTGAAGACCCCTCTGACCCTGCAGCCGCAAGCGCTCTGGGCCTCCTTTTTCAAGAGTCCCTGGCAAAACGTCACTTCCGGGGCGGGGCAGAGGGGAGGGGCTGGCAGCCAATCACGAAAGGTCTACATGGCATGCCCAAGCCAGATTTGGCGTTCTTCTATGCCCTTCCCCCCCAAAACGGCAACACCTCCCTCTGGCTGTCCAGGCCCTACACCTGGGACTGGGCCCCATCCCAGCTTCCCTGCTGCAGCACCTTAGGTTGATTCAGCAAGTCCCACTGCATTTGATTCAAATCATCTGCAGGATTGTGACAGATTTGCACTGCTTTGCTCCCGCCCCCACCCAGGCTACCATCCTCTCCAGCCAAGGAAACAGCCAGACTCTTCCTGCTTCTGCCCGGTGGTCTGTTCTGTTCAGAATAGAGCTGGAGCGGTTCTGTGTGGACCTGTGAGACCCGGGGGCCCTTGGCTCCCACCCTCCACAGCCTCCTGTCTCTGTGAAAGCCAGAGTCCTCTCCGTGGCTGAGGAGGCCTCCCCGGGCCCATATGTATCACCCTCGAACACGCCATGTGTCCTTCTCAGGACCTGCTGGTGCCTTCGCCTGCATTTGCTTTCTGCAGGGGACTTATTGGGGCTTCCTCTTAAGTACCAGCCCCACCCCTGGCCTTCTCTGTTGCTTGGCTCTAATAATCAGTGTGAAGCAAGCTAGCAGGCAGGGCTCTTGCACGTAGGCTCCTGGCTGCTGTCAGCTCCAGAAAGCCCCACTTGCCCTCCGCCATCTGGGGCACGTCCTCACATGAGCACACAGACCTGGCGGGTGGTGACTGCTGCAGGAGAGGCAAAGCTGGTCTAGTTTAGATGGTTGGACATAAGCTGGGAAACCTTTCTGAAGAATGTTCTTAGCACCTTCCATGGGAGCTACTTCCTGTCCCTGATTTCCTTAACCTGTATTATGTTGACTCTACTATCACTTTTAAGCTTTCAGAGAAGGGTCTTTTCCTCTTCTGTCCTGGGGATTGAACTCTGGTGCAACATCCCCACCCTTTTCATGTTTTGAGACAGTTGTCCAGAGGTGAACCTCAGCTTGCGATCCTCCTGCTCAGACTGCAGAGCATCTCGGATTACAGGCATGCGCCACTGTGCCTGGTCCGAGTTTCTTATCTGAATCCATCCCATTGCTCCACTGGGAGAGGATTCTTACAGGGTTAAAGCCTGTGAAGGTGGCCATTTAGGAACTAAGAATCCAGGAGAGTGCTCTGAAACAGGTCGAGGCCAGCAGTGTGTGCACCTTGCTCACACTGTAGAGGGGGCTCCAGCCAAATAAGGGTAGTTCGTGCTGCAGGGGCTGACGGAGGGCGGCCTGTAGACCCCGGTACCTGCAGTGCTTCCTCGGGCTTGCCTTGTCCTGTGGGTCAGCATCACCTGAGTCACCAGCCTTCTGTGACCTCTGCAGATGCTGGGGAGGGAGCTCTCTGGGGCTGAGAAGGAACCTGTTCGTGATTCCAAACTGCCTGTGACCACGTCCCCTACACACCAGCTCACACAAATGAGCTTTTCAACAGGCCTCACCGTGTGGGCCTGTGGGAGGCTAGCTTTCTAAGGTACCCAGCTCCTAGGTTCCAAGCTAAGACAGTGCGCTGGGAAAGCTACAGCGTGTCTGCGGTACTGAATCGGACCTGAAGAGCAGGCTGATCTATCCAGGTGCAGTATCGCTGGACCTGTCTCCTTGAGCAGGGTGCAGATCGGAACCCACACAGAACGCCTTCACAGGTGCCATCTGCTACTGGTCACTCGCAGAAGGACCCATCTTTGTCCCCGCAGTTGTTCGGTAGGGGGTCTGAGGACTGACCCATAGTGACATCCCTGCTGAGGCCCTTCCTGCTGCGGAGCTCGGTCATGCAAAGGAGTGGCAGGAGCTCTCAGCAGGAGGAAGTGGCATGTTTGGTGACCATCTGGACAGAATTGAGCACACGGCAGGATGCTCAAGGCCAGAGCCAGGAGCCCCATGTCATGCAGTCTGGGAAGCAGAGTGGTGATGGGTTAGGAGGATCGGTGGCTGCAGGGCTGGAGAAGTCTCAGGCCCTGAGGCGGCAGATAGCCTGTCTTCCAGAATATGCCTGTACTTGTTGGAAGCTGGGCAGGTGTGTGATAAGATCAGACCTGCAGGACAGAGTTCCACATCTGGGGTTGTGGCAGGGAGGAAGCTGCACAGAGAACCACGCACACATGAGATCCCCAAGGTACACGCATCTCATGGTTGCCCCTGTTGACAGCAGTGTCCCCTAAGCCTGCATCCTGCTGAGCCAGGCCCATAAACTGGGCCATGTTTCAGTCAGTGCTCTTTCCTCAAATTTGCATCCACAGTTAAACTACTGCTGATTTTGAGCTCCATTTTTATTCTACTTATTAGTATTCTATTGTAAAGAAAGCTTTCCTTTCTCATTTATACATTTAATCAATTTATGTATAGATACATTCTTGTGCTTATTTTCATTGTATATCAATGAATGGCATTCATTGACGTCAGTAATTTTGCCAGTTTTCCCAGGTTTGTCCAATGGCAGCTTCCCCGAGCTGGCCTGTGCATGCTCTCCGTGTATCCCCCAAATTCCTTGGGTGCCATGCTTCCTGTCTGTCACAAGAGGCTCCAGGCTTATTTTGTGCCTGTCTTCATTCTGCAATCAGCCTTTTCTCTAAGAAGCTGTGTTTCCTTTTAACTGAGGATGGCAATTAGAAAGCAAGATATGGGCACTGGGTGGACTCATTGTTAGTGGTGGTCGCTACTTGTAGATGGAGCAAACACACAGCACGCAGCACACAGATGGACCCGTACACGCTAAAGCTTAAAGGCGTTGCTACTCTCGAGCAGAAGTAGGCAAACATGTCTTCAAAGAACCAGATAATAAGTATTTTAGGCTTGCTGCCAAGAGAGTCTCTGCTGTTGTCGCATATAATCAAGGGGAGATAGAAATGATCATTGATGTGCGCCAATATTTTACTTACACAAACAGTATCTGGCCCACAGGTTACATCTGCTGCCCTGCGCTATAACTGTGCGGCCTTGAGTCACGGAAGGTGAATGGCAGAGTCACTTACAACTGCAGAATGATCTGCTGCAGATGGCTTTCTTGCTCTGGACCCTGCAAAACTGGCAGCCATCCCTGTCAACTTGATTAGTGAGTTAGAACAGTGTTCCTGAGTGTGGTATAAATTCCTTCCAAATCCAAAAGACCTACTTGCTATTAGTTTATTTTGATTCATAGTAGAAGCTGCACATAAGAGGCAATAACCACCCATATAGCAGGCTGTTGAAACTTTGTAGGAATTTATTCCACCCCTGGCACACATATACTTTACCAAGGATTCTGCAGGTTTGTTTTTTTTTTAAGTTTATTGGTACATTTCAGGTATACAGTACAGTTACATTCATCTTTGGCATCTTGTACCTTTGCATGAGTTATCTTGATTCTTATTTTTCCCCATTTTTGGCCCTCCCTTCACCTGTTCCACCCTTCCCTGTTCCCAAAGACACCATTTCCATGGGTTTTTTTTTCCTTTTCACATATTGTTTCTTTTCCCTTTTTACCCTTCCCCCACCCTTCCCACTTTCTCTACTCTTATACCTTTTCTTCCTATTACACAATATCAATTATACCTTTTGATCCTGATTCACATTTTTAGTTTTTTCACACCAGAGAAACTATTCGGTATTTATACATGTGTGACTCATTTATTTCACTTAAGAGTATGGCCTCAATGTGCATCCACTTAGCTATAAATATCTCTAGTTTCTCACTCTTTATAGTGAGTAGTACTCCATTTTATTAAAAAAATAAACACGTCTTCTTTATACAGTCCCAGTTGTTGGGCATTTGAGCTGTTTCCAGTTTTAGCTATTACAAACTGTGCCTCTCTAAACATGGGTGAGCATATGGCTGAGGTATGCTTCCTTTAATTCTTTTGGGAAGATACCCAGCAGAGAAATAGCTGGGTCAAATGAGACTTCTAATACTAGTTCTCTGAGGTATCCCCGTACTGATTTCCACAGTGGTTGCACCAGTCTGCACTCCCACCAACAATGAAGAAGGGTTCTTTTCTCCCCACAACCCTGCCAGAATTTGTTATTGGTTGATTTCTTGATAGCAGCCATTCTTTGTGGGGTGAGGTGGAATCTCAGTGTTGTTTTCATCTGCATCTCTCAAATGACCAGTGATGTTGAACATTTTTCATATATTTATTTGCTGCTTTTACTTCTTTGTCTGAGAAATGTCTGTGCATTTCAGATAAATTTTTTAATTGGGTCTTTATATTTGGGGGAGTCTGACTTTTTTGAGTTCTTTATATATTCTAGATAGTAGAACTTTGTATGAAGAACAGCTGGTAAAAATTTTTTCCCACAAATTGGGTTGTTTCTTAGCTCTGCTGGTGATTTCTCTGGCAGCAGAAGCTTTTTAAAAAGGCGAGATCCCAATTGTTGATTCTTTGTGCTAGTTCCCATGCTACTGAGGATCTGTTCATAAAATTTTTTCCTATGCTATTATCTTCAAGAGTTCTACCTAACTTCCAGCAAGTTTAGTGTTTCTGTTTTAATATTTATACTTTTAATTGGATTTTAATTTAGTGCATGGTGAAAGATATGGGTCTAGTTTTAATCTTCGATGAGCTGAAATCCAGTTTTTCCAACACCATTTATTAAAGAGGCTATCTTTCCTCCAGTGAGGGTATTTGGCTCCTTTGTCAAAGATGAGGTAGCTGAATATGTCAGGAGTTATTTCTGCATCTTCTAATCTGTCCCACTGATCCTCAGGTCTGTTGCATTGCCAGTACCATGTTGTTTTTATCACAGTGGCTTTGTATACTCTAGAATTGCTACGGGCTTGGGCTGGCTCAGCAGACTGGATGCCACAAGATTGGAACATGGTCTCTCATGCCTGTCTCAGGGCAAATGAACTATTTGCAGTTTCAGATGTGATTGGTTGAGGGAGTTCGTATTCAAGCTCATATGAACGTGGCTGTGGGAGTTCCGATGGCAGTAATTACTTTTGATATGTTGAAGGGCACAGGAAAATATCAGGATTTAAACACAGTTATAAATACCCCAGGGGGCCATTGAACAGATAAAGGAGATGATAATCTTCAAAGCGTGGGAAAAATTAAAGCCCTCAGGTGAGGTAGGTCAAGGTTAAGTGAAAATATTTCAGGGACCTTCTGAACCTTAACCAGACTTTCTTGAAAATTACAACAGTCTATAGATAGACAAGTGAGTCACCCGGCCACTGCTGAGGCTTTATTAAAACAATTTGCTTTTGAAAATGTAACACGGACTGTCAGGATGCAACTCATCCACAGGGGGACATGTGAAGGGTTTTGATTACATGAAATTATGCCATGATATTGGCACACATTCTCGTAAGTCTCACATACTGGCTTCGGCTAAGGCTGCTGTGCAGGAGAGAGATGTACTGAAATCAAAGGGATGTGTTTTAATTGTGGAAAGGCTGGTCATCATTAAAAGGACTGTTAGATCCCTAAGAAACAGACCAATGAGTCCCCTAACCCGAAAGAAACACATAAGCCTGGTTGGTGTCCCTGCTGCAAAAACGGATATCATTGGGCAAAAGAGTGTCACTCTAAATTTGATGCACGGGGAAACTCACTTGGATCAAATCAGGGAAATGGGATGAGGGCCCAGCCTTGGGGCCCAACAAAGGGGACTGGACTGCGCAAATCAATTCCCCTCAATCAACACAGAGCATTGCCACCGCCCCTCAGTTTCATCACTCAGTCCCACCATCATGGGAGGGCAGCAGCAGATTTAATGGTTCTAGACATTACCAATGTCAATCCTGGGAAGGTACGGTATGAGTCCCTATGGGGGTTTTTGGCCCTCTGCCAGAGTCAACAGTGGGACTCATTTTGGGGCGATCCAGCTTAAATATGAAAGGGATTCAAGTTGTTCCTGGTGTGGCAGATTCAGATTATACTGGTGAAATTCAAGTAGTGGTGGAAACCCATGTTCCTTGGATGTTCCATCCTGGGGACAAAATTGCTCAGTTTCTTCTACTTCCTTTTTGCCCTATAGGATCCTCTACAGTTAAAATGAGGGGGGGGGGACTGCACAGTACAGATTAAAACAAAATAGTTAATTGGGCTACTCAAATGCAACAGAATGATTGGTCTCTTATGGACATTTTGATACAAGGAAAGAAATTCACAGGAATAGTCAGCTCAGGAGCAGATGTGACTGTTATTAGCATACAACAGTGACCTGCTGCCTGGTCTTTTGAATTTCCAGACTCTATGCTAGAGAAACTCGGTCAGGTTCAACAAAGGGAAGTTTTTCAGAGCTCTAAAATTCTTACATACATGGGCCCTGACGGCCAGCAAGGCACAATTAAGCCAATGGTGATTTCCGTCCCGGTTAATTTATGAGGCAGATAGTACACAAGATCCTAATGAGATAATTAACAATGTGAAATAGGAAGAAAGGGGCTAAAGTTGTAGGGAAAGTGGGAAGGGTAGGGGAAATGGAATAAGGGAAAAGAAAAAAATATGAGAAAATGAAAAAATGGAAATAAAGTGTTTGTAAATGGGGAGGGGAGGAGGAGGTTAAGGGAGGGCAGGGACAAGGGGAAAAAATGAGAACCAAGACCTGTCATGTAAAGGTACAAGATTCCAGTAATGAATGTAACTGTAGTGTATACCTAGAATGTACCAATAAACTCAATAAAAAGAAAAAAAATTATGGGGCAGAGACATTCTTCAACAATGGGGTGCTGGTTTGATCATCACTTCTAATTATTCTGTTCAAGCATCACAAATGATGTACCATATGGGATACACACCAGGAAAAGGCTTGGGAAAAATGAAGACGGTATTACACAACCTATTGCTATTTGTCATAAAAATGATAGAAAAGGTTTTGGGTGTTATTTTTAGGACAGGCCACTGCTCTGATGAAACCAATTCCTCTGCAATGGATTTCTGAAGAGGCTGTTTGGATTGAGCAGGGGCCCCTAAAAAGAGACAGATTGGAGGCTTTAAACTCCTTAGTACAACAACAATTAAAACTGGGACATATTGACACTTCTTTTTCACCCTTGAATTCTCCTTTATTTGTAATACTGAAAAAGTATCTGGTAAATGGAGGATGCTTACTGATCTCTGGGAAGTAAATAAAACCATACAACTGATGGGGGCCTTACAACCTGGCCTCCTATCCCATACTATGATACCTAAAGAATGGGATATAATCATCATAGATCTTCAAGGTTGTTTTTATACTATTCCTTTACATTGTAAAGATTGTGAATGCTTTGCTTTTACTATTCCCTCTGTTCATCAGACTGCTGCTGCTCAGAGATATCAATGGAAAGTTCTACCTCAAGGGATGTTAAATTCACACACACACACACACACACACACACACACCCCGTGTATCAGTACTATATTGGAAAAGTTATACATCCTGTCTGTGAACAATTTCCTTCTGCTTATTTTATTCACTATATGGATGATGTTCTTTTAGCAACTTCTTCACAGGAATTGGACAGTGCTTTTAAGGTTTTGCAACAACAACTTTCTGAGCATGGTTTCCTTATTGCACCAGATAAATCCAAACTTTCTGCTTATAAATATTTGGGATATTTCTTAGATAGACAAAGAGTAAAACCTCAAAGTGTTCAAATTAGAAGAGATAAATGAACTTTGGCAAATACATGTTACTCATATCCCGTCTTTCGGATGGCATGCTTATATACCTGTCTGTATTGACACTTATTCATGCTTTATCTGGGCTACTCCACGCTGTGGTGAAAAGCCTTCTGACATTACTCAACATCTGCTGGAATGTTTTTCAGTGATGGGTGTCACTTCCAAGATAAAAGCAGATAATGCTCCATTGTATGTTAGCAAAAGGCTTTGGCTCTTCTTTTTTGATTGGAATGTGAAACATATTACTGGTATACCCTATAACCCTCAGGGACAGGTTATAGTTGCAGAAGCTCATTGGACACTAAAATTATAACTATGAAAATAAAATAAAGAAGGGGGAACAACACCTAGAACTCATTTATCAATTGTACTTTTTACTGTCAATTTTTAAAATTTGCCTGAGGGTGATATTCTCATTCAAGGGAAAAAACATTTCCCCCCACCAACAAAAGAAGAATGAAGGCCAGTCCTTTATGAAGACATAGATAATCAATGGAAATCAGTATTATTGATCACCTCTGGTAGAGGTTATGCTTGTGTTGCTGCAGAAGGATCCAGTGAGCAATTATGGCTTCCTCTTCAGAAAATCAAACCCAGATGTGCCTGGGATCAGACTGCCACAACCACCCTGATTGATGACATCTCCTCCGACCAGCCCCAAACACCTGGTGCAGGAGATAGCTGCCTTGCAGTTAGAAAATAAAAGAGAAAGAGAATGGCAACTACAACCCCTCCAACATGGGGGCAGCTAAAACATCTGACACAGTGAGCCACGCGCATACTACAAACAACAAAATCTACCAAAACTCCAGAAAATATGTTCTTGGCTATGATTTGTTTGTTGTTTGGTTTTTTTTGTTGTCTTTTGAGACAAGTCTCACTATGTAGTTGAGGCTGACCTGGAACTCACTTTGTCACCCAGGCTGGTGTCAAATTCACAGCATGAACCACCCTACCCAGCTCTTCATTTTGGTTTGTTTTTTGAGTTCTTGGCTATGATGATTGTCATGTCCTGTGCTTCAGTGGCGAGTGCCAATAGCAATCATTCTTTTGTTTATTGGGCTTTCATTCCTCACCCACCCATGCTGCAGGCTGTCGACTGGACTGAAGATGCCCCATTGGTTTATATTAATACTATTCATGCCCCTGCTCCATGGGGAAACAGACTTTCAGACACCCAGATGAGGAAGGCCAAGAATTAAACTTCTCTTTGGGATATGACATTCTGCCCTTGTACGTGGGAGCTGGGTCTGCATGTTTGAAAACACATAAGCAGGTCTGGGTGTACCTTCTTCCAGCAAACAAGGAAACAAGGACTTTGATGGGACTGCATGGAAAATGGAGAAAATACCACTGAGTCTTGGGAAAGAATATCCAATGATTTCATATAAACTTTGTTTTCTCACCTGTACAGTGGCCCTCATGGAAAAATCATATACTTAATCATACTATGGTTGATTGGGGACCCTATAGTAAATTTCTTAACAATTGTTCTGATGATGTCAATAAGACTGTGATTATATTTCTGAGGTAGTCTGGAACAGTACATGGCTCGGTAAACAACATTCTGAGTTTACTACACATCAAGGACTAATGGCTTGGCACGAGCTAGGGCTGGCACCCCAGGCCAAGATTGCTCAACAAGGAGTTTCACAAGGTCCAAAACAATGGGAACTGTGGAAATTGCCATCATGTCTAAAAAAATGTCAACCTGGAAAGGCAGTTGTTCAGGATTGAAATATTCCATGTCTGATTAGTGGTTTACTTATAATAGTTCCATTTATTTAGCAGGATGTGTTAAGTTACCCTTTATTCTTGCTCTGGGGGAATTACAATTTAACGAGACTTTAGAAAGTGTTGAATGTAGTTGGTGCAAACTATACACATGTTTGAATACCAGGCTAAATATTAATTTGGCCCAAAAGAGTATGTTGATTTTAAGAGCTGGAAAACACATTTGACTGCCATGACTCAGCCATGGGAAGAAAGTCTGATGTCAGGACTGATGATTAAAATTACGTGAGAATTGTTAAAAAGAAAGAAACCATGTACTGAATGGATTGTTGCTGCTATGATAGGACTTTTACTGCCATTGCCACAATGGTGTCTGTAGGAGGCACTGTGCTTAAAACTGCCATTCAAACACAGGACTCTGCACAACAAAAATTGGAATCTAAAGTTACGGAATTACAACAAACCGTCACATGCCTGGGAGATCAACTGTTCAACTGGTTGTCCCAAACCAACTCATGTTAAATGTGATTGGAATATTACCAATTATTGTGTAGCACCACATAAATATGAGACTGATATACATGGGGTTTCATCAAATATCGCTTACAAGATATTAAAGGAAATATTAGCATAGATATACTCTCCAGAGGGAGACCTTTGATACACTGTATATAAAACGGCCCTCTATGACATTGGAGGGATTGGTAGAAGAGATAACTGAGGAGTTACCTTGACCCCAGAGAATATGTTCAAAGTTTAAACACATAGTATTGGGAGTTCGTTCATGGTATTGAGAATTGTTTATATTATTGTGCTTATAGGATATTTCTGCCAGCAAAGAAAATTGAGAAGTCATTCACTATGTGTGTCACCTAGGGATCTGCCCTGGGAACTCACCCTTGTGGCCTGGGCGACAGCTTCTCCATGAGTGTCATCTGCCCTGAACACGCTCCATTGCAGCCTTGTTGCCCGTGCAAGTGTTCCGGACTCTGCTCCTTTCCTCCTGAGGTGACTGGTTGGCTGCCGAGGCAATCCCAAGCCTCGTGGACAACTCCAGTCCTTGATCAAGAGGTGACATGAGCGTGGTTTGGTAAACCGAAGGGCCGTAGAGACGTTCGGTGCAGTTCAGTGCAGCCCAGTCCAGTTCCGTCGAGTTCAGTCCAGTTCAGTTCAGTTGGAAAAGGCTGAGATTCCCGAAGCCGAACAAGACGCGACGCGTCTCCCCGCAGCTCGTGCAGCTGCCTTCTCTGAGCAAGAACTTGCTCTTCTGAAAATGCGAGTGCTTCATCAGAGGCCACAGCTCCACAAAGTGCGTCCACGTCACAAAGGGTGGAGAGACCTGGAAGGCACGCTAAGCTCTGGCGGGCTAGGAGCTACGCGGCGTGTGCATCAAGTCTTGGAGCTGACAGTGAAAATGAGACGACTAAGCAAATTTGGCCCAAATTTCCAAAGCTGCAGCAGGATTCTGGGCTTTCGGCTCGTTTAAAGTGGCATCGTCCCACGTGGAATCCCGGGACAGGGTGGGTGCGGGCAGCTGTTACCTGTAACAATCACATCAGTGTCTACAGACACTGCACCTGGCGGCAGCGCGTAGCTCTTGGAAGAGGGACGACCCGGTGCGTGTTCTAGCCCCGCCCTGCGGGGAATCTCGTGTTCTCGGGGGTAAGGAACGCACCCCTCAGTGGGACCGGCTGGCCGACCTATTCCTTGGGTCGCCCTAGTGGCCGCAGAAGCACTCTAGTAGACCCTGAGGTGTCGGAGAGCCCCGTCATTTGAGAGACTCGAAGCGCTGCAAACCAGCCTGACTGCTCGTGTATTCCCTGACCCACAGCTTGGTCTCAAACCTACTCAGGCCAAAGCACAGTCCTGCGGAGATCAGCTGTACCCTCCCTTGGCCCCAGTGCAGGGCTGACCCTTCACACAGTGTGACCAGTGTCCTTATGTCTCCAGCCGCACAGACCAGAAGCCTCTCCCAGCCCTGCGCTGATCCCCATTCGGGCCCTCACCGAATCCATCACCCCGCAGGCCTGCCTTGCTGACGTTTGCTGGGTTCCATCTTGCTAGCACTGCCCTGCTCTAAGCTGCACCTCACCCGGGCCGTGTAACCTGTTGCTGACAGATTTTCCCGCACCTTCTCAGTCCCTCGTGGCAGCACAGGAGTAATTTCTCACCACCACCTCCCATCTGCGTCATCTTAATAAACCCACTCCACCTGGGCCTCTAAAGCCTGGGGGTGCCCACACCTGGCCCCTCAAACCCGCAGTCTCTGGGTGTTTCTGCCTGGCACCTGTCTGCCTAGCGTGTCCCACCTGTCG
>NW_022900947.1:5612998-5645043 GCF_012274545.1 Fukomys damarensis
CCAGGAACGTGACACGTGGACCATGGTTGTTCCTGTCACAAGCCCAGGGCCCTCCAGACCGTTTGAAGGCTGCTGCTGACTGGCATTGTGAGAATGGGCAACGTGTGAGCGTCCCACAAGCTTGCGTTTTACTCCAAAAGTGTACATTTTTAAACAGGCATGTTGAAAGAAAATGCTGCTTTTCAGGAAAGTCTTCAGGCTGGCTTTTTGGCAAACCTAATTCCTTGAATTGGGTTCACCAGGCTCAGGTGTGCTAAAGAGGTCTGTCTGCTTCCCCTCAGAAGAGGGAGATGGGTTTCAGGTTTCCTTGGCTGGGCGCTTTGCCTGTGATGAGAGCAAGAGCTGAGCTTGTGGGGGAGGGGTGAGAAGGCCAGTTCTGAATTTCCAAGGCCCTCCGCGGCGGCCTCCATGTGTCAAGGCCCAAAGGGCTTCTGGGGAAGGGCCCTGTAGCAGCTGCTGGAGAGAGGAACAGGGAGCAAGGTGGGTGCCACAGTGAGAAGCAGCTGAGAGGGCTTTGGCTCCCCTGTCTGCCTTTGAAACAGACCGGGGAGTGCTCCATGTGGCCCAGGTGGGATCCAGGGAGCGCTAGAAGTGTAGAATCACGCAGGGCAGAATTATGAGGCGCTCACAGCTCACCTGTGGTTCTGAAGCCGGCTCAGGCTGTCCCTCTGGAAGGGGACGCTGAGAACTCGGCCCCCTACCTTTGTCCCTTAGTCCCTTCTACATAAACCTACACGGAAATCTTAATCTCTGGATTGGAAATTCATCCAGTGGGAACGAGTGAGTTCTCATACCCACCTCTGAGTGAGCTTGTTATGGATCCCTCCTCAGGGACTCTGTATTGTAAATACCTTGTTTCCAACTCAGCATCCCGTCAGGGAGGTGGGTCTTGCAGTCAGGGATACTCAACACCTGTGACCAGCACGCAGAGCTTTTTATTCCCTGTCAGTTAGAAGCTTCTGTCCCTCGTCAGGTCCTCTATAGTAAATGAACTTGGAGCTTAATGCTAGTAAAGACCAAGACTTGTTAGAACAGGATTCAGGGAAGAGGTCCTGTGTTCCTTACCTAGGTCCAAGGAAGATCGCTGAACGTGCTCTTGAGAGCTAACCAGCCATAGCTGACCACTGTTGCTTGAAAGATTTGGGGACCTAAGCCTGTCTTACGCTGCTTCAGTCAAATCTCTGTGCAGCTGTGGGTCTGGGCTGTTACTGTCCCCTGCACAGCAGCTGCCTGTGCTCTCCCACTGCTGCATGAACCTCTGCACCTAAAGTGGTATCCTGCAGGAAGTGATGGGCGTCCTGCTGGCCCTTTCCTCTTCCTGTCTATGAAGTTGCCAGCACGCTGGGATGTTTGGTGCTCACAGTGAACTTCAGGAGTCTTCCCTTCCATCAGGGCCTGAGCTATGACTTATCTGAGTCCTAAAGACAGTAAAAGGGGTGCTGCCCTTAGCATGGGCCCAGGCTGCCATCCCCAGCATGTGTGAGGGCTGAGGGTTTGGGACCATGTTTAGAAAATCTTAGCTACTAACTAAGTGTTGACACAATAAATATACAGAGGTAGTCTGAGCCAAGTGTAAGCGCCTGTGCCTTATAAGTCACGACAGGTGACGGGTTCGTGTAAGGGTTACATGCGATGTTACAGCCACGAGGTACACGGGGTTATGAAGCAGGTGGACCATAGAGAGGCAAAGAAATCTGACTGAGATGCTGTCTTGTAACAAGGCACAAATACCTTACAGGATCCAGATGTTAAGGTGTTCTTAGCTCTGTTTGGTAGAGCCCTTGCTTTGTGCAAAACTCCCCAGTAAGGTGAGCGACTTGATGATTTTCTTTCATTAAAGCCAATTTCAAGCGGTTTTTCATCTCTGGCATCTGGGAGTTCTTGAAACTATGCTTGTGCTTTTTGCACCTTTGTTGGAAAGCTGGTTCTCCCACAAGAGGCTGTGCGTATTGCTATCCAATGTAATTGCTTGCAAAATATACATTAAAGACACACTATTGCACCCAGAGTCACATAATCTTCATTACGCCAACTTGTTTCACCAGGTGAAAGTGATTAAATCAAATTTTGCAGAAATATTTAACGGTACTATGATCCTACAGTAGAAGTCGTTGAAGATAACCAAGCAGGAAATGCCTGGTGATTGAGATCCAGCCCCCAGATTTAAACGCAGTTTATACAGAAAAGAAGATGCTGTTCAGTCTGCTGCTAGCAGCACCTTCCTCTGGAGCCTTGCCTTAGCCTGGAGGTGAGCATTCCTGTCCCATAGGCTACCAGGCTCACCTCACTCGCAGGGCGGGCCCTAGTCTGTGATTGATGTAGGTACTGTACTAGAAACCCCTGGTTTCGGACAGCTATTTGGTGGCTCTAGCGCGCCCTCTGGTGTCAGGTTGAAGGTTCTCTTCTCCCAAGGCTTGGTCCTCTCCTGTGCAGTTACCCTGTTTACCCCGCTGGGTACTGTTTTCCTTTTCCACGAAGTGCGCTCTTGATATACTACTTTGGGGGGGGACCCTTTGAGTGCCTGCGTTTAGGAAATCTTTTAAACGTCTTAAGAGAAAGAAGGATGTGATTATCCTTACCTACAATAAAGGAAACTTTCCAAGTCAGTTTAGCCTGTTTCTTCAAATACACGAAGGGAGCCCCGTGGGAATGTCGTCGATGTGAGGACTTGAGGCGCTATTTGACAAATGTAACGAGGGGCTCTTGCTTGGATCCCGATTTGAGCGAGAGAAGCAGAAAAGCCTGTGACGTTTGGAGAGATCAGATGCTTGACAATAGGGATAAATGGTTGATCTGTGCAATTTTTTGAAGTTCCTTATTTTAAGAGCTACACAACATAGATTGGTGTAATTCTAGAATTTAAAACTCATGGATAATAGCAATGAAACAAAATAAGGCTTGCATTGGTAATTATTGGAGCTGGTGATGGATATATCAGGGCTATACCACAACTCCACTATTGTGTGTCCAAAATTTCCAGTAATATTTTTAAAGACTGTTTTTCATACCCTTTTGGGCCATACTGACTGGTGACCACCTTCTGACAAATACATCAGCTGCTGCTGATGAAAGTTTTCTTGTGCCTTGCCAGTTGTCATCAGAAGCTGGAGGTTTGTCCTGGTCAGTTGTAGGTTTAGTGTAGAAAGCCTTTGGGATCAGAAGGACCATTGACACGTGGATAATTTATTTTGTTGTCCTCTTGTTTGCTGAAGGGCCATCATCAGTGAAGTGAAGAGTTTCTGAGCCTTTGCAGGACTGGATAATCTGGTGATGAGAGCACAGCATGGCAGGGGAACCTTGGGGCGGCACATTCTCAACACACAAGAAGCACCTGCTCCCAACCTGGAGGCCATAAAGAAGGGCGTGGTGCATTCTTAGCACTTAGGGAGGACAACTGCATGTTCAAGTCCAGCCTGGGCAGCTTAGTGAGGCTTTGTCTTATAAAATAAAAAGGGCTGGGGTGTAGCTCCATGCAAAGGCCATAGGTTCAGTCTCAGTGCTGAATGTTATCCTATAAACACGTGATGTTGCATTGTCAAATCCAGCTGTACAAAATGGTTGCATAAGAGCATTGACTAAGGGCTGGGGGTGGAGCCTAGGAGAAAGGTCTTTGTCCAGCACACATCAGGCTATGGGTTCAGTTCTCAGCACTGAGAGAAGACAGAAAAGTATTGACTAGATTAGGTCTCTTTAAGGATCATTTATTTCTGTGTTGTCACATCCGCTGGCCCAAAACTTACTTAACTTTGTTGTCTTGGCAACGTTCATCTTTAAAAATTGATAACTTGGTTTTACGAGTACCTTGCTTTCTAAGAAAACTCTGTCTTTTAGCAGAAACTTATAGGAAATCTCAAATATTTCCTTCTTGCTGTGCTAATGAATGCAGCTGTCCAATAGAAAAGTCCATATTTGTAATGTTTGCTGGTTTCCCTGGTGTAAATTCTTCTGTGTTGGCCTATTGAGACTCATGCTAACATCACCCTTGTGACATCACCAAGTGTACTCAGAGAGGAAGTGCATACAATCAGCTTTCAGAGCAGTCACAGCCAGTGCTGCCAGGCCACTGGTGTTGTCTCTGGTCACATGTGAATACTGCTTTTAAACTATGTTCCCCCCAAAGGTATACGTGGATCAGTGGAACAGAACTAACATTACAGAAGCCTCCCCAAATATATTCAACTGTTTGATCTTTGACAAAGTGGCCAAAGGCATATGTTCGAAGAACGAGAACCAGTTTTTCCAATACCACTTGTTGAATAGGCTGTGTGTAGAAGATTGAAAATGAATCCTCAACACTCACCATATACTAAATTAAAATCAAAATGGATCAAAGATCTGAACATTAAAACAAACATTAAACCTCCTGGAGGATAAAACAAGTAAAACTCTTGAAGACATAGCTGTAGGAAAGGATTTTCTAAGCAGAACATTAGTCCCACAAGAAATGGTGAGAATCAAGAAATGGGATGATTATATCTGACTAAAAAGCTTCTGTCCAGCAAAAGAACCAGTGAAGGGACAACCTACACAATGGGAAAAACCTTTTGCCAGCTACTCCTCAGAGGACTAATGTCTTGAATATACAAAGAACTGAAACTGACCACCCAAAATGAAAGACTCAGTCAGGGCATCTGTGCAGGCTGTTCCACCCCTGGGGCCTTGTAAGGCAGCAGATCCAGTGGTCCTCAGTCAGTGGCAGGTGAGGATGCTATCTGGAGTCTCTGGGAAGCCCTCCTAGGAGAATTGTAGTGGAGACCTTTAGGATTTGGAGCAAGGCTCTGCCGTCACCTGCAGACAGCTACTTTCCCTTTGAAAAACAGCTCTTAGCCTGCCACTGGGCCTTGTTGGAAATAATGCCTGACCATGGGACAACAGGTTACCATGTGAACTGAGTTGCCTGTCAATAATACCTGGGTATGGTCTGATCCACTGAGTCATAGGTTGGATGTATCATTAAACAGTGTATATGTGATCAAGCTGGAGCAGGCCCAGCAGGCACACATAAGTTACATGAAGATGCTCATGGCTCCAACTGTTTTGCCTTCTGTTTCCCAGCATGCACTGTTGTAGTCAGGGTTTTGGCATGAGAATGCATTTACTAAAGGAAAGAATTTATAGGATTATTTTATGATATTTACCCAAAAAGTCAAATGCAAAGGAGTGCAAGAGATTGAGCACACACTAGGGGCCCAAAGAATCCAGCAGAGGAGGGCCTGGATCCCAGCAGTGTCCCACATAAGTCCAACTAAATGCTTAGAATCCAAGGCAGTGTCCTCCACAAATCCAGACACTGGCCTAGAGCCCACAGCAATGTCTCATGCTTGTCCGTATTGAGGATCTGGAAGGCCCAAAAGCCATTGTTGGAAGCCAGAAAACCTACACCACTGAGATGAAGGATTTGTGCCACCAGGCTGAGGGATCCAAACTGGAGCTGGGAAGTGATGCTCTCGGTGAATATCAGAGCTTTCCTGGTGAAAGCAGCAGCCATTCCCAGCAACGGCAAGGACCAGAGCTCTTCTTCCAATGAGAACAGCCAAGTTTGCATCAGGAAAACCATTCACAGCGAGCTTCTCCAAGAAAACAGCCCATGACCTTCCCCTCCAGTTCTCTTTTTATGGCTATTGGCAACAGTTCTCAGGTGGATCCTCCAGGTCCAGGCCACACTGATTCAGTTCAGCCAGGTGTTACAAGTTGCCCATTAGTTAATCCACTACAAGCACCTACGGCATCCTGGGGTGTACTATATGGTCAGCTGTCAGAGGAAGAGAAGGCCAGGGCTTGGTTTTTGGGCGGTTCTGCATGTCATACAAGCACCCCCAAGTGGACCGCTGCAGCATTTCAGCCCCTTTCCAGCACCTCCCTGAAGGGCAGTGTTGCAGTGCACCTCAGGGTACAAGTTGCCTGGAAGGAGAAATGGTCAGATGTGTGATTCATGGGCTCTAGCTGGTGGTCTGGGTGGATGGTCAGAAGCTTCAAAGAAAAATGACTGGAAAATTGGTTACAAAGATATTTGGGGAATAGGTATGTGGATAGACCTCTCCATATGTCCAAAGGATGTAAAAATATTTGTATTCCATGAAAAGGCTCACCAAAAGTGAATTCAGCAGAAGAAGAATTTAACAAGTGGATAAGGTGACCAGTTCTGTAGATAGTGGTCAATCTCTTTCTTCAGCTACCCCTGTCATTGCCCGATGGGCTCAGGAACAGAGTGGCCATGGTGGCAGGGATGGAGGTGTTACGCGTGGGCACAGTAGACTCTCACTCACCAAGTCTGATCTAGGTATAGCCACCATTGAATGACCCACATGCCATTGCTGAGTCCCTCCTATGGTAATCAAGTTGATTATATCTCTTCTGACATAGAAAGCACTGTACTTTGTCCCTACCTGCATAGACGCTATTCTGGATATGGATTTTTCTTCCCTGCGTGTAATGCTACTGCCAAAACTACCACTTGTGGACTCACAGAATGCCTTCCCCTCCATCATGGAACTCTACACAGCATTGCCTTTGACCAAGGAACTCATTTTATGGCCAACAAAGTGAGGCAATGGGCTCGTGCTCATGGAATTCACTGGTGTTACCACGTTCCTCATCATCCAGAAGCAGCTGGATCATTAGAAAGGTGGAATGGTCTTTTGAGGATAGTTGTAGAGCCAGCTGGGTGGTAATATCTTGCAAGGCTGGAGCCAGGTTCTCCAAAGGACTTTATATGCTTTGAGTCAGGGTCCACTATATGGTGCTGTGCCTTCCATATCCAAGATTTGTGGGCCCAGGAATCAAAGGGTGTAAGGGGAAATGATGACACTCACCATCACACCCAGTGATCCACTAGAACATTTTTTGCTTCCTGTTCCTGTGATTTTATGCTCTTCTGGTTTTTAAGTCTTACTTCCAGGAAGGGGGAGACCTTGTACTACGAAACACAACAATAATAGAGCTGGAAGCTGAGACTCCCCCCTGGTCATTTTGGTCTCCTCATGCCTCTGAAGAAATATGCTAAAAAGAGAGTCACAGTATCAGCAGGGGTGATTGACGCAGACTATCAGGGGAAATTGTATTGCTCACATTGAGGGAAAGAGAGAATATACGTGGAGTTCAGGAGACTCCTTAGGGTGCCTCCTGTTGTTACCATATCCTGTTATTAAAGCTGAAAGGAAGCTAAAACAACCCAATCTAGGTAAAGTGAAACATGGTCCAGAACCTTCAAGAATGAAGGCATGGGCCATCCTACCAGGGAAAGAACTGAGACCTGCTAAGGAATTTGCTGAAGACCAAGGATTACAGAATGCATATTAGAAAGTAGTGCTAAATACCAGCTGTGACCACTTCACCTACAGAAAAGAACATTATAATTGTAGTTCTCTTTTAATATGCTTCCAGTGTAAAATGCTGATAAGTTTAACAACACTTAAAAGTGATATTAAGTCTATATTATAATGTTCACGTTATGAAATGTTAAGAGTAAATATCAGCCAAAGAAAACTTGCCTTCTATTCTTTGGAGGGAATTAGTGCATTTGCATTTGTATATTGGATAGTTATAACATGTTAGGCACAATTATGAACGTATCTGGAGACCGTGGTTTAAAGAAATATGTCTAGTTGTCAAGTTGGCAAGAGGTGCCTGGTGATAGTTAATTGCTTGTGTTAATTTGAATAAGCAATGCCCCAACTAAGTTAGCTCAGCATGATTCTGGAGGTGGAAGTCCCACCCTAGGGAGGATCATCACCAGAGGGATATGAGGGGGAAAAGAAGAAGGAAGGCTCATTTCTGCTTCTTTGGAGAAGCTCCAGGCTTCACCTTCACTTTGTATGTCATCTCCTGGCTTCCAGGGCAGATATGGACTCCCCCAGGACACTACTGTGAGCTCCGGTACTTTGACTGGATCCTTTGGATCTCCAGCGTGTGGACAGACCTTTTGCAGTTTTCTTGATTTTGTACACAGCCACTATAAGCCAATCTTGTAAATTCTTATATATTTTTATATCTTGTATTAAATCTGTTTTCCTAGTAAGCACTGACTGATACACATACCAATGCTTATAGCAGCACAATTCATAGTAGTTAACTCCAGGAAGCAGCCTGTATACCTATCAACAGAAAACTGGATAAAGAAAATGTATTTATATGTAATGGAATGCAGTAGATCTTTGACTTATGAACTCAATTTGTTCCCAGGGCTGATTGTAACTCAGGTTGGTCAATAAAGGCTGAGACTCCTCTACACAGCCTTCAAAATCTTTCTGCTGCACACAGGCAGCTCTCAGTGTCCTGAGAGAGACATTGGCCCAGGATTTCTCAGTGAGCCCCACACAGGAGAGGATACTGTCAGGCTCCTTCCAGAACCCTTTAAGGGTTACATCTGAATCTGAGACCATCTGGAAGCATAAGTGGCAGGCATTGGGGGTCACAACGCAAGACTTAGTTCATAAATTAAAACTAAAATTCTGGTCATAATCCAGGTTGTTGGTATGTCAAGTTGGTCGTAACTCGAGGGTCCGCTGTATTATTCAGCTATAATGACAAATTTGAGATATTTGTAGGGAAACTGATTCAATATGTTGAATGAAATAAAGCAGACACACACGCTTAAATACCATATGGTATCTCTCTTCTGAGTGAAGCAAGCAAAATGACAAAGGACGGATAGAAAAGTACAAGGGATGAATCTATTGCAACAGGAAAGTGGCCCAAGAGAACAAGAATGAGGGGTGAGGAGGGGGGGAAGAGAAAACAAGAATAAAGAGATACTGTGTATCTCCTAGTAATCCTAGCAATCCCAGTTAATGTAAACATTATCACCTCTAGCATAAGTGAAGACAAATAATAGGAATGAAAAATGGGATGGGGGACTAGAAGAGTGGAGAGAGAGAGAGAGGGGAGGGGGATTCATGTGACCATTCCCCAGGACAGTCGTATACTAAGTGAATGCAAACATGTAAAAATAAAAAAAAATTTAATTTAGTTTATGGGGCCAAGGGATCTGTAGTCCTAACACATTCTCTAATATTTCAGGGTTTAGGGAGAAGAATCGTAGATTTTCAATAAATCTTAATGGTCCCATGTAAACTGTTCCCACGTCAGCATGCTTGAATAACTTTTGCTTGGGTTCCTCCATTCATGTTTTGGGTGCTAGCTGCATTCTCCTTCCATACATCAGACAGGTCACCTCACGCCACTCTTTCTCATGCGGAGCCTCATGACTGGACGCCCACCCTCAGCTCTGTCAGGCCCCTCACATTTTGCCACACATTTAAGTGTGTTCAGCCTGCCTCTGGGATTCCTTGAGCAGCGTTGCTTTCTACCACGTTTTCCTTGCTTGGGTAGTTAGGTGCCCTGTGGCTCACTCCTATGTTTCTTCCATCCTTGCCAAGTGTGGGTCAGTTACCAGCTTAACTAGCTCCCTTCAGTAAGCCAAGTACTGTTGGATGAATATGAGTGCTCTTTTTCTTTCTGGTATTTTTTCACTTTTAAACTCATGTTAAACCCCAAAAGGAGAAAAATGAGTACCATAAATAAATCAAAATGCAATTCCCAAAGCTATGAAAACAAATTATAACCCAGGTAAAATGCATTTATCAAGCTTAATTTTCTGGGCTTGTCTGTTATTTTTTCAAGCTAATTATTAACTTTAATCTACCTTGATATAGGTATAACCAATTTTAATCACCTTGAGTGTCATGAATATTGTCAAAGAATATATGAACTACATACAGAAATGAATGTAAGCATCTTTCTTGTTTTGAATAGCTTTTTTAGTCATCCCCAGAAAATCTATTTAAACTGCTTACTTCAGTTTTGTTACCAAACCCAAGTCTACCTGCTCATTGCTTGAAAGCCAATACATAGAAAACTAGAGTTGGTGGAAAGAAATCAGGTTTACTCAGCACATGGAGAAGATGGGTGGAGCTATTGTCCCCAAAACAAAGGCTGTCCTGCAGAGCCTGGGTACAGGAAAGGGCTTTTATGGGAAGGACAGGAGGTGCAGAGGCAAAGGGTAGGAAGGCTACAAGTTGAGCAGAGTCTTCTTCACCCAGAGTCTGTTTCTGGCTGAGATTACTTGAGATGATGACCGATTTAGACAAATACTTCATTCCCATGCAAATTCAATATTATTCTACTTTTAAAGAACAAGATTAACAAGTCTCTGGCCCATACTTTAATGTCATTGGAAGTCCATCAGATGTTCTGAGCTCTAAGAAACTGAAGGAAAATAATTGGTTCATGGTCCTGGTACCAGGATTGAGCTCCTTTTCCTGTAATGTGTCTCAGTCATTGAAAGGTAGTTATAAGTAGCTTTTACATTAGGCAAAGGGGAAAAACAATAACTTTCCAAGGAACAATTTGCAAAGTAGAATTAATATAAAATAGGGTGATGTAAGGCACAGTGGGGATGTTCTATTAGTTTTAATTTTCCACTCTCAATCTTAGTTTCTGTTCCCATGTGCTGTGGGGGATTGGCTTCATCCTGGCTGCTTCCTGCTGATTTAGGGTGGAGTACAGAGCTGAAATGGAAGGCATTAGAAATTTTATTCCTTAAAAAAAAAACAGTGGTCAAAGGCATTTTCTTGATGATTAGTTTAGAGGCTGCTTACTTAGCTTTCAGACAATAAAGTACTTTAATGCCTATGGAAGGTCCCACTATTGCTACTAGGAGTGCTATTCCTAATTTTAAAATTCCTTCAAGGATGAAGGATTTCAGATTCTGATTTCAGATGGCATCCAGGAAAATAAATCTGAAAGCCAGTCTCTTATTCCTTGGAGGAAAAAGATTGAATAATCTATGGAATGTTGGATCCAGCTAGTGTTGTCTAACTTTATCAATGTTCATTCCTCCTACCTGGGATGAGGCACTGATATGCAGGAGCAGCAGATGAGCTCACAAATGTGTAAGCTTCCCCCTTGTTCAGCCAAGACCTGATCTAAGGTGATTGTTATCCAGTGCCACCTTTGCCAGGGAACCAAGAGAACTTGTAAATTGCAAAGGATCTGGCGGTTTTATTAGTTCTGATTCTAAAGACTTGAGACAAATTTCAAAGAACATATTGGCAGGGTGCCACCCCTACTAGGATAGCAGGCTTTAACCCAGGAAATATTTATCCCCATCAGGCATTTCTCCAGGGAGATCTTGTACCTTTCTTGAAATGAGTTTTAAAGAAATAATCCTAAGTTTGATTTTTGTTTGCTGGGTGAAAAGTAAAAGGATTCACCTGTAATCCTAGCATTCTAGGCAGAAGGAGCACAAGTGTAAACCAAACAAGGGAAATTTAATGAGACTCTAACTCAAAAAAAAAAAAAAAAAAAAAAAAAAAAAAAAAAAAAAAAGAAAAAAGAAAAAAGATTGGGCATGTAGATCAATGCAAAAGTCCTTAGTTTAATCCCAAGTACTGAGAAAGGGAGAGGAAGGGAAAGGGGAGGGGTATGGCAGGGCCACACCATTGACGTACCCAGGAAGCATTGTCCTGATTCTGTGGCATTCCATAGACAATTACGTGCCCAGAAAGCTCCATCATTGTTGCATGTGAAGGTATATCCCTCAGGGCATTAAAACATGAATTGGCTTTTCTTCATAATTCAGATAGCCATGTTTTCTCTCCAAGTATGACCAGAATAATGTACAGACTTGTTCGTTCTAGGAGGGATGATAGGTGCCCACCTTCAAGCGGTATGGTTTCTTCTAGTACTGAGCCATGATGTTTGCAGTCATCCTCACCATAAGGGAGAAAGTGTCCCTTAAATGAAAATTGAACAACTGTAACATGGCTGAATTTTTTAAAAATCAGAGTTGCACCTAATCAGAGCAAAGGCCCAGGGGTCCTTAGTTGGAGGAGGATCGGTCTAACGCCCTCTGGCAGATAAAACCACGCTCTGATGGGTCCCAGGAGCCACTGGTCATCACTTCCACCATAAGCAGTTGTAGTTCCCAGGATCTGCTAGTTCTGGATTCAGCTGAAAACCTCAATGGAAGCCTGGCAGTCTCTTGGTTGCTCCCAAGATGCTCTGGAAGGAGTGACAGGCCTGGTAATGCAACAGTAATGCTGGACTGTTCCTTCGTGCCTCCCGTCCCTCTTCTCCCTGGTCACCATGGGCGCTGGATGAGGAAGGCCCGGAAAGTACTTTGGATTGGGCACCCTCCTGACTGCTCTTCCTTCACTTTATCTCCTTCACCTGTTCTTTCCTCCTTTCTTTTCCTCCTTCCTTCAAGATGTGGAGAGATGGGTGCAGACACCCTTCTTACTTCTCAGATGAAACTCAATAAAATGCCTCTTTGCCTACCCCGAGGATCCAGGAGCCGAGGCCGGGAGTGTGCGGGTTGTGCTCACTCCTTCTAGCAAGCTGGAGTGCTCTTGTGTGCTGATGGGGAGACTTTTTCATCACTTGTGATATTGCCTAGTGATATCCATGATGTAGCATCTCATCCGGTCTTCAGAGATTGAGACTGAACCAAAGGTCAAGTCCTCATGCAAAAAAGGCAAAAGTCTTATTAATCCTGAACACAAGTGAGAGGTGCCAGACACATCAAGTCATAAAGTTAAGCAGGCCTAATAGTAATTCAGACAAGAAAAAGACAAACAGGATTGAATTTGAGTAGATCCAGAAGGGCACAAGTCAACTCTTTCAGTTTACAGCTAGCTAAGGCCTGATATGTATGGTGAGAAGATGGGGATTTTCTCTGACTGGCCAGTGGAGGAAGAGAAAAGCTCAGACATGTGTAGGTTGTCTTATTATGTGGGTGCAAGTGGACTTGAAAGACGGTGGAGGCTTGCTTGATACCTCTGGGGTGGGCCTTGTGTGGAGAGTCATGTCCTGGAGTGAGGGTATATAGCAACATCTTGGTTCGTGAATGCTTCTGTTCACAAACAACTGGATCTCAAAAGCATTTGGCAAAATTGTGTTTCCGTTCAGAAGCTCCACGTCCGGTGACAAACTGGCTGCCATCTTCCCTGCGGGAATAAAAATATGACCGCTTTCCTCGAAATCGTAAAACAGATTCAGTTCACGAGCTGAGGTGCCACTGTGCACGGACTCGGGGGCCGTGGGGAGTAAGTGAGCTGTGGTGGACCAGGGACCGGGGTGGAGCATTATGGGAAGTGCCTGGTGTCCATGGGAATTTTGGCCGAGGCTATGAACCGTAGCAGAAGCACTGCGTGGAGCCCTTCCAATACACTGCTGGGTGATGGCTCGATAGAGGCGGTGAATAGACGAGTATGGGAAAATGCTCAGTCACAGTGGGGGACTAAGTGGTGAGAGGGGAAGTGAGGGAGAGTCTCCATGGGAAGCAGAATGCAGCTGTAAGAGGATCCTGCAGATGGCAGGGGCATGCTGGAACGTGTGTCCTCTTCCACATATCCGCACAGAACAAGCTGCTCATCTGAAGTCATCACTCCAGGAAGCAGTGCAGGCCCCAACTCTCCCGTTACACACCTTCACGACCTCTGGATTCTCCTGTAAAGACCCACACCTCCCATTAGCAGGCCTCCCTGGATGTTACGGGCCCTCTTGGAGAACTACAAGATGAGGTCAGACTTTCTAAGAGTGAAATTTTACCTGTTAGTGCATTGGTCTGTTTTCCATAGCTATAAAAAGCACCCAAGCATGGATATTTTGTGAAGAAAAGAGGTTTCTATAGCTCATAGCTCTGGAGGTTCAGGAGCATGGGATCAGCATCTAGTAAGGACTTCCTTCTGGAAGACATCACAGTAGTGGGAACGTGTGTGAGAGGGAGTAATCCCACTGTGAGACAGGAATTCAGACTGACAAGAGGCAGTCCTGTTCCTTTATAACAACTTACTCTCATGAGAACTAATTCAATCCCTTCCTAGGGTAGCATATTCACCTTCACGACCCAGTCACCTCCCACAAGCTTGGCCTATGATCACATGAGACTTTAGCAGGCAGCAGAAAGACTGAGCTAAATCCCTGGCATTTTTTTTTTTTTTTTTTGGTACCAGTGATTGAACCTGGGACCTTGTACTTGCAAGGCAGGCAGCAGAAGCACTGCACATGAAGCTTTGGAAGAACATCTAGACCTAAACCATTACATTAAGAAAGCATTAGAAAACAGAATTTGAAGAAGAGAGTGTAAAACAATGAAGACCTTTGGAACTCATGGAACAGTATCAAGTACTGGGGCTTGTAGAAGAAAAGGAGATAATTATGCAGAAAAATACTTAAACAAAACTCAGTAAGTTTCCAGCTTTGGAGATAGACATAAATGTATAACTCTGAGAAGTACATCAAATTCTACGTAGGATAAACCCATGAAAACTGTGATCGGGCATAACTTAGATGGCTGAATCCCAGAGGTAAAGAGGACATTACAATGTTACAGAGAAAAATACATAACATATGCAGGGCACTAATTCAAAGGACAGACGTCAGAAAGTACAGGAGTCAAAAGAGAAGGGAAAGGCAGTTTGGTATTGAAATACACAAATGCCAACCATGTCCACCAAAATTGTCCTTCAACATAAAAGTGAAAACTAAGAGCATTCATCGCCAGTATTCCCTTATTACGAGAAGTGCTAAAGTAAGTTCTTCAGGTTTGAAGGGAAGCAATACCAATGGGATACTTGCATTTCAGGGAAAAATGAAGAACATCATTGAGAATGATAACTATCTGGGAAACTTAGCTTTTGAACTGACAAATAGGTAAATATTAAAGAGTTCCTTTCTTTCAAATCCTTTATAATCCTCTTAAGACAAGTGCAATTTCACTTTAAACAGTCCTATTTATTTTAATATATGTCAGTGTACATAGGATGAACACAGCAAAAAAGCAGTGGGTAAATGGATGTATATATTTACCAGATTTCTACTAGTGGTGCCTCGGTACATGAACTTGAGTCTTTCTGTGATTCTTGTTGCAAAGTGAGTTGGAGGAGAACTAAATCAAAGTCAATAGTTAGGTTCAGTGTTGACCCTGTGGGAGAATTTGATTTGGTTCTTGTCCAGTTTGGTTTGTGGTTGGAATCATGTAGAGAATTGAGTTCGTGAGCCAAGGTTTGTGAAATGCTGCCATATTGATTTTGAAGGTGAAAGTTAAGGATGGATGTTGTAACTCCTACCACAACTATTGAAAAGTGCAGAAAGATATAGATAAAAGAGCGATAGATAAATTGTGGTCCATTTTATAAAAGGAGGCATCTGAAAGAAAACAAAAAATCACCCTGTGGGTTAGAAGGAAGCTGGTATCACAGAACTAGTTTTTCTCTCTACTTTACTTGCTTTATTCCTTCTACCTGAGTTCATTTCTTACCCAGTTACATCCAGTTAGCCGTTTGAGACAGAACAGTTCATGGAGGTGAGGGAAGTGGGCAGGAATGTGGGCCAGGGGCACAAGCTTCTCAACCAATAGGAAAGTGAAAAGGGAATTCCCATCTTCCCATCATGCCTTTGGGCCACGTGGGTGTGAGGTTTGGGCGCTGAACAGTAAGTCAACCAGGCCAGGTACTGGTTCTGGTCCAGCACCTACAGATTCCACGACTGTCCAGTCCCACTGGCCCAAGGTATGTTTCTCCCTCATTGGAGTAAAGTTCATCTCTGTCTCCCTTGGCTTGCTGGGTGCCTGTTGGGTTCCAGGGGGGACCACATACAATAGTCAACAGATTATAATGAACTCCATGTGGCTCTGAGGGGTCCTAGAACAGTTTAGAATTGGTAAACTGCCTTCATCCTATGTAGCAATTCCCTAGACCAGGATCTGTTTTCTCAACTGAACACTGCCACCTGGTGTGTACGTGTGGGAAATAGAAGGGCTTGGGTTCCAGGGAGGAAGGAAATTCCTGTGAAATAAGTGTTTCTTATACCTTTAATGTCATTCTCCAAATAAAGACTCAGGATATCAGAGGTCAGAGCAACCTCACTTGGGCTGCGATGACTTGTTTAAAAGGGTAAACAGGTGCAGATAGATAGGAAGGCAAGAGATGAAGAAGATAAGCAGTAGAACTGTAGTTAGGAGCCCAATCTTGGGGAGAGCCCGGGCTCACTTGTAGCACTGGGGCAGCAATGGTCCTAATGCTTGGGATGTTACGAGAATGCATGAAATCATCTGTGTCATGTTTTTAGACAGACCTCATCACAGTAAGTACTTAACAAATGCTAAGTGTTATTATTTGCATGTCATGGTGAAAAGACATAAAGAAAGTTAGTTAAATTCGCCAGCACCTTTGGAATAAACTCCATATTATCCCCATTGTCCCAGAGAGATTTAGGGCAGGGCAAGGCAGAAAAAGGACACAGATGATGAGATTCTTCCAGGTTTAGAAAGCAATAATAATAGTTACTATTCATTGAGACTTGACTAAACATTCAAGTTTGTTGTACGTATGTTGCACGTTTTAACTTAGTTCATCGTGATAGCAGCTCCTCCAGGAGGGCACCACTGTACTAGGATTCCCATTTTATAAATGAGGACAGAGGCCTAGGGAGGCCAAAGGTATTCAAGGTCACATGGCCCATGACTGATGGGATGAGGGTGATGGTTAATTCTGCAGGTCAGCTTTGCTAGGCTAAGCGTTGTGCAGATATCTGGTTAAGCATTGTTTCTAGGTGTGTCTCTGAAAGCATTTCTGGAGGAGATTAGCTGGACTGAGTAAAGCTCACCCTCAGTAACGTGGGTGGGCAACATCCCATCCGCTGAAGACCTGAACAGAGCAGAAAGGAAGGGGAAGGGGGTTTGCTCTCTTCTCTGACTACAACATCTCCGTCTCCTGCCCTCTCACCCTGGCTCCCCTGGTTCTCAGGGCGTCAGACGGGAAGGGAATTACACCACACTTCCCTGAGCCCCCGACTTGCAGAGGTCGATCACGGGCCTTCTCAGCCTCCCTCATTGTGTGACTCAGTTCTTTACACGCTTATCCACCCTGTGGGGTTTGTTCCTCTGAAGAGCCCTAACTGACATAACTGAGACATAAATTTATGGAGTTCTGCCCCAGATCTCAAGTGCTTAGCTGTCGTACGAGTTACAGGAAATTAAACCTACTGCTTATATGTATGGGGTGGGAGCACTGGGCTTATTATGATCATTGTGGTTCTCATTATGTTAAACTCCACTAGCAATATCAGTGACCTGTCATCTTTGGGTTGTTTGCCTTAAAACCGTGTGTATGGAAATCCTTCCCTTCAGTGGGTTTAAGAGCTACCATTGAAAATGTCAATGCCTGGTTAAATTGAAGCTTCAGATAAGCAATAATTTTTTTTAGTATAGTGCATCTCATATAATATCAGAACTTTCACACACTAAAACATAGTTTTTATGTGACATTTAAATATATCTGAGCGTCCTGTATTTCAGCTTGCAGCCCTGCCTTGGGAACGCACAGTAAGCATGTCACTGAAGATTACCTGGAGATTTTCACATTGGACACAACCACATGCCTTGTTTCTCCTGACAAGCAGACAATGGGGACAAGAGGTGACACCAGAATGTGACCTGGGGCCAAAAGGTAAGTTCAAGCTCACTTGTGTCCGGAGCTTGAGACAGAGCAGAACAGAAGCCCATTGTCAGGGGAAATTCCTGGCCTCTCAGAGATCGGCAGGGACAATGTGGGCATCAGTCTGCCTGCTGGTGGGAAGGAAGGCGTGGCCGATTTCAGTTCCAAGGACATGGCCTGTTGCCTGTGGCACAGGCAAGTGATGTAAGCTCCATGATCTTGAGTTTGCTGATGGAATAGGGATACTGGCTTCGCAGCTGTCATCCAGCGTCTCCTCCCTCCATCTCCCTCCAGGGTCACCTTCCTCTGTCCTAGTGATGCTTGCTTTATTCCCTTCTGCTGGGTAGCACCGAGGTAAGTAGTTTTCAGGGGGCTCTGTGGTGTCCCCTGCTAGCCACACTGTCCTCTGGTGAGAGTTGAGAAGGCTGGTGCAGAATAGGGTGGCTTAAAGAAAGGTATGTTTTGGGGATAGCAGAGTCTAGAGGCAGAAAAAAGTATCACAGGCCAAGTTAGCAAAATACTGAAACATACAGAAAGCTAGAATCACAATTAGGCAGCTTCACCTGAAGGAATCCACGAGCTTCTTCATGCTGAAGCAGTTCAGCATCCACAAAACAAAAAACTATTACCCAAAACATTGTCAACCATCAGAGTGGAGAGCAATGATTCCTCATGTAATTTCCAGAACTGAACAATGGATTAAACAGAAGTCTGGGTCCCCTAAGGAACATCTTGTAATGCTACAGCAAGTGTATTTATCATTCATTTTCCTTATCCTTCCTCATAGGTACTTACAATCTATTATAAACTCACCTGGGTACTGGAGAGAGGGAACTACCCAAGACTTTCAAGGTATGTTGGCTACAGTTTCCACTGAGACCATGGATTTCGCATGCTTTTGTGTTCCCCTTACAGACTGGAGGCGACAGGCCAGGATTTGGCCCACCCCCTTGCCTCTAAGTCCATTGCATAGAGCTGCTAGTGCTTACAGTCCCAGCTAGGTCAATTCTCCTGGTACCATGGTGGGTAAAATAAGCATGGATATGCTTAGTAGCTGGCAGAACTCACAAAGGTCTGTAGACTGTGGAATAGAACCCTTATAACAGAAACGGCTAAGTGGAACCCTTTGAAATTGCCCAATCTAAGCCAACACAGTAACATTACGGCACATTATGGTGGGTAGGCCATCCAAGTGTTCCATTTGAGGGCCGTCCTCAAAGACCTCAGTGAGGACCACCAGCCCTATATCCTTAAATCACCTCTTATTTACTAGTCTGCCTTCGGCAAAACAGATGGCTCATAATTGATGAGGATGCACTGTGTAAGCTCTGTGAAGTGGTGGCCTGGTCATGATGATTGAATTGTTATACAGTGGTTTCATAATTATAATGTGGCATAGCCTCTGCCTTTTGCTGTGTGGCTACTGATTTGGTGACTATGTTATTTCATTCCTATCAGAAGGAATGGTCAGAGGCTGTTTGCATGTACCCAGGACAGAAAGTAGTATATGAGGGTCTTCTCCCAGGAAATTATCCCCTCTCTAGTTATGTTCTCTCTATCCATATAAACAGTTTCTTTATCATACGAACAGTATATAAAATGTCGTGATAATACATTATACTGATGCCAGCGGGATACCATAGCCTGAGAAAGTAAAAACTGCAGAATCCTTGGTAAAGTATATGTGTGCCAGGGGTGGAATAAATTCCTACAAAGTTTCAACAGCCTGCTATATGGGTGGTTATTGCCTCTTATGTGCAGCTTCTACTATGAATCAAAATAAACTAATAGCAAGTAAGTCTTTTGGATTTGGAAAGAATTTATACCACACTCAGCAACACTGTTCCAATGCATTAATCAAGTTGACAGGGATGGCTGCCAGTTTTGCAGGGTCCAGAGCAAGAAAGCCATCTGCAGCAGATCATTCTGCAGTTGTAAGTGACTCTGCCATTCACCTTCCGTGACTCAAGGCCGCACAGTTATAGCGCAGGGCAGCAGATGTAACCTGTGGGCCAGATACTGTTTGTGTAAGTAAAATATTGGCGCACATCAATGATCATTTCTATCTCCCCTTGATTATATGCGACAACAGCAGAGACTCTCTTGGCAGCAAGCCTAAAATATTTATTATCTGGTTCTTTGAAGACATGTTTGCCTACTTCTGCTGGAGAGTAGCAACGCCTTTAAACTTTAGCGTGTACGGGTCCATCTGTGTGCTGCGTGCTGTGTGTTTGCTCCATCTACAAGTAGCGACCACCACTAACAATGAGTCCACCCAGTGCCCATATCTTGCTTTCTAATTGCCATCCTCAGTTAAAAGGAAACACATCTTCTTAGAGAAAAGGCTGATTGCAGAATGAAGACAGGCACAAAATAAGCCTGGAGCCTCTTGTGACAGACAGGAAGCATGGCACCCAAGGAATTTGGGGGATACACGGAGAGCATGCACAGGCCAGCTCGGGGAAGCTGCCATTGGACAAACCTGGGAAAACTGGCAAAATTACTGACATTAATGAATGCCATTCATTGTTGCATGTGACTCTATCTATATATACATAAATTGACTAAATATATAAATGAGAAGGGAAAGTTTTTTTTTACAATAGAATAATAATAAGTAGAATTAAAATGGAGCTCAAAATCAGCAATAGATTAACTGCAGGTGTAAATTTGGAGAGAGTTATATCGTCGCAAAATGTCTCTTCACAAACCACCTCTTGCTTACACAAGGGAAAATGTCCAAAGTGCAGGAACCAGACTGGCAGGGCCTCAGGAAACAATCAGACTCAACGTGACCGGTGCTGGGACTCATCAGCGGTGTGTGCCCCTGATGAGAGTCCCTGAGGAAGATGAACCGCATCACTTTAATGTGAGTGAATCATGAAAAACCTTCAGATTGACTTAAATTGTTATTCTTTCACTTTGACAGATTTTCTACCCAAAAAAGATGACTTTCTTTGTGATTCTGCACTTGGGGAAGAGAGCTAAGACAGACATAATTAGGACAACTGATGAAATGTGATATGAATTAGGTTATGTCAGTATTACCTCTCCTGAATTTGATAATTATGTTGTGGGTATGTCTTAAAAAACCTCCTGTTCTCAGGGAATACCCACAGGATAAGGAGTTTTGATGTCTTCAATTTACTCTGGTGGTTTAGGAAAAAAAATGTGTATGTGCATGTCTACATATATGAATTTATATGCATGTATTTGTAAATATACATCTTTCATGTCTACAGATAGGACACATTGGGAAAATATAAATAATTGGTGAATCTGGATAAAATTTTTATAGAATCTCTTATAATAGCCATGAAACTTTCTGTCGCTTTGTTATATCAATATTAAAAGTCTGAAGCTAGGCTTCCTGGAATACAACTAAAATTTTAGCACTTGGAAGTCTGAGGCAAGAAGATTGAAAGTTTGAGTCCCACCTGGCCAGCTTAGTGAGGCCCTGTTTAAATATAGAAAATTTGAAAAGGGGCTCGTGGTTTAGCTCAATGTGAAGGCCCTAAGTTCAATCCCTACTTCTTCAAAAGTTAATTAAATTAGAAGTTTGAAAATAAGAAAAAAAGAAAGATGAGAATGTGGGAATGCAGATCCAGAACAAAAGAGTTTGTTGGGTCACTCTAAGGAGCCAAGACCTTACTCTATAGGGCCATTGGTGGATTGGAAAAAGGGAATTTGGAGATGTGACTTTGGCCATGGTGTAGACGAGGATAAAGACTGAAGACAAGGAAACAAGGAACCTACTTTAAAACAATAGCATTGAACCTGTGAAATGATCTTGGATTGAATGATGAATTTAACTGAGGCAAGCATCAGCATTTCCCAACATAAATTCCAATGGTCTCCCCGTATTTCCAAAAGGCTGAAGTAAGGAAGTGTTGATCAGTGTTCCTCGGCTAATCCATACTCATCTGGTTACAAACATCATGATGGCAGTGGCATGACCTTGTTGGTTCAGGTATAAGCAAACTTCTCTGTGAGGCATAAAATTTATGATAGTGACTGTAAATGAATGAGTCAGGTGAGCATATTACAGTCTTGTAGTCAAAAGCAGTCATGTCTGGTAAATATTTGTCCAGAGCTTTGGAGGACCTAACCAAAGGCAACCTCAGAAACTTCAATAGACCAGTAAATGTATGTTTTGCAGCCTGGTAAATGTGGTTAAAAGTAAGTGCTTCCCTTCCCATAATGCCTTGCTCTGCATTGGAAGAATCTGAACCAACAAATGAAGGTAAATTTCCAGAAAGGAAGAGATGCACACAAAGTGGCTTGCCTGTTGTCCTCAAAGCATACTCATGAGATAAGTGATTTGGATACACGAGTTTTGTGCTTTTCCAGGAAGGAACGGTGGTGACTATAAAGTCCCAGCCCATTCTGATGATGATCCATCTTCATACAGGAAAGGCAGATCAATACATAGAGACTTGAATCATCCCCTGAAGAGAAATGATTAACATATTTTTGATGTGCTCAAAAATCAGAAGACTCAGTCATTCAGCAAAGGATCAGCTGCTGTTGGCTCACAGATAAACTCCCAGTCTTAAACAGTGCAGTGTACGGTGCAGAGATCAAAGCATACATGGGCTCTGAGCAAGGCTGGCTGAATTCGAAGACTTGCTGTCTCCTCGTAATATGTGTCCTCTGACTCAGTCTTCTCATCTGAGAAGTAGGAATCTGTTGTTAGAATCTGTTGTGAGAATCTGCTGCAGAAGTTATTGGAAAGAATGAAAAAATAAATTCATATTCAGTCTGTTCCTGGAGCATGGTCAGTGTGAGATAAACATCTGCTATTAGCAATTATAGAATTGGTGATATATTTTTTGAAACTGGATGCTGATGTTATTCTCTGAAAATAATAGTTAGTACCCAGGTGGCTCTTAAACCTGTGGTTCAGAGGCTCACGTTTGACTGTATAAACACCAAGTGGAGTCCTGCAAATCTGTAAGACATTTCTTCTGAGGTTGAACCTTAACTAGGAGAAGTCTGGAGAGGTGTCCATCTCAACTGTGGCTTCAGAACCATATTGAAATAAATGGAAAGGGGACGTGGAAAAATACTTGGTTCCGAGAATATTTTCAGTGAGTTTTCCTTTCCCTTTCCTTGGATGTTCTCCGTATTATGCTCAGGTGCCCTCCGGTCCCTTTCATTGTTTCTCTAGGCATCTCTGCATCCTGATGTGTTTCCTTCCAATGGCTCATGCTTGGCTCTCCTCTTCCCAGGACTGCCCTCAGGCTACTGGAGCTGCCTGTTCTCTCAAACAGCAAAGACAAAAGAAGTTTATGCTCTTGCCTGGCAAGACAAAAGCACCCAGATTCCAGACCTAGTTGGGTGAACTCTGAGGCTCACAGTCTGAGGGGAGGTCCCTTTCCTGAGGATCGAACCGGAGCACTTTGCTTGGTGTGGCACCATTTCCAGCCCTCATTTTCTGCTCTGTGGGGGTGCAGTTCTTTAATAAACAACTCACACATCCTCACTGCAGGCTTTAGAAAGCCAGGACGCTTCTCATGTTAATCCACGGTGCCTTCTCTGATGTGGGTTCCTTCCTGGACGTGGTGAGGCACCAGAGCCAGGAGAGCAGAAGAGCCTTGATTTGTATTTCTCATTCCTGCAGCAGTCAAGTCACATCTCGTGCTCTCTCTGCTTGTATCTGAGAGTTTAATGAAAACTTTATTTTTCAAGGAATGACTTTGTGAAAGGAACCTATGCGGGCCACAAGATCAACAGATCTCGGGGCACTTCTTTCAGACACTTCCGGGTTTCTTACAGATTTCCTGAAAGTGTTGTGTTTAGAGGTTGAGGCTTCGCTCTTTAAAGACCTCTTGGTGTGTTTGGAGACCCATGACCGATTTCTTTATCTGTGAAATTAGGGCATTTTTGAGAACCCAAAGGAAGATATGGACTCCTTCCCAAGTGAGAAGCCCATAGTATACCAGCATCACTGGATGTTGCCAGAACTTAGGGATCCCATTGGAAACCATTAGTGGAGCCTCCCGGGAAGATTTTTAATGCTCTCATCAACCATTATAGCCTGTATTTCTGTTTGCTGAAGTCTGTAACTGAGATCCACTTAATCAAGGACAGATTGTGAATGTTTGAATAACTATAAATTCTTCTGAAGCAAGAATGCCCAGAACTGTTTTTAATTTGGTTTATTTGTGGAACAAAGATGCAATTTATTGCCAAGGAAGTGTGTTCAGAAGTGAAATCCTGCATGTGGGGAGAGCACATCTGGGAGTGGCACACATCCTTGGGCTGTGGCCCTCGGGGGACTCTCAGGAGCATTTTTTCACTGGAGCGGGGTTCACAGCATAGAGATCAGAGGTTCTAATTTCAGCTATGTAGCTTGTCAGGGCAAGAACAATGGCTCAGATTTACAGTTTTTCCTGTACTAAAATGGAAAGAGAAAAAAAAAATCCACTGCCTCCCTTTTAGGTTTGTAGTGAAAATTAAATATGACCATGTTTGTACATTCCTTGGCTTTGTCTTCCTCTATTTTATCTCAATTTTACAAGTTCCTCTTCCTGTCTCACACAGGGATGTTCTGAGCTGTTCCATCCTTGATCCAGTAATATTCATATCTATGTTCTTGAGTTTTAAATACATGTGTTGCTGATAACTTCCAAGTGTTTACCCCCAACCTTGACCTCTCCCTTCACATTCAACAGTCGTGTCACCAGCTCTGGGATGGATATTTCCCCATGGAACGCACTTCTGTTCCTTTGGTCCCTCCACCAGACAAATCTCATCTTTGGGTAATGAGACACCTCTTCCTTTCGGGATTTCCTGGCCTCCACTTCCGCCTACCAGAGGGAAGGAGACATAATGCAGAATTACTGTTCAAAGTATTTTCTTTCTTTGGTCAATTATTTTCCAGGAGTAAACATCTGAGCCAAGTGAAGACTGTAAAAGTTTTTCTTACTAAGAGCTTACATGGTTGGCCTAAGCCAAACCTCACTGGCTGTAATGATGATTGGAAAACAAAGCTTGAATGTGTTGACCACCACAAAGATAACAGGAAATTTGAGCAGAAAAAATGAAAGGCCATTTGTGACTTTGATAGAGACTCTGAATCTGGGTGTGGCAGGTATAACTATGGGGCATTTCAAAACCAAGTCTAAGTAGCTTACATAAAACGGGAACCAGTGGATATAATTAGTCTGGGCTCATGGTTTCTAGCCTTTAAGACCCAGCATGCTGGCTTACTCCCCACACGGCTCTTCTCCCTGTGTCCTTTTTTCAGTTGGAGATACTAACATGCACCTCGTCACTCCAACTGAAGACCCAGAATCGTCTTTATCTACTCCTGGGTCATCCTTACATCAACCAGTCCTGCTTTTCCTACCTCTCCACTATTTCTCCATTTGCCTCACATTTCTCCACTTCAACTCCCCCATCCTAGTATTGCCACCACTGCCTCCCTACCTTAACATCAGCCTATTAGGCAGAATTTGTCTCTTGCTCTGTGCCTCTCATGTTATCATGATGGAACCAGAGAATGGATTGTCCAGCACACCTGACCTTGGCATTTGTCTTCCTAAACCTGTCCTAAGATCTGCCACAGATCACTTCTAGGATCACTTCTAACTTAGTCACATAGCACATAAAACCTTCCATGTACTCCTGAGCTACTTCTCTGCTTCCATATTATCATCCAGAAATGACACCCCAGGAAAGGCACTCCTTGTACCCACCCACGGGTGATGCCCTGTAGCCTCCCCTGTCCTTTGTGGATCACCTCAGGAGGAGCTATAGTTTGTCTATTAAAAATGTGGCTTTGGAATAACACAGATCTGGGTTGGAATCGTTGCTCTGCTGTGCACCAACTACTGCTCAGGCAAGCGATGTCTCCAGTTAATTATCTCCACTGAAAAGTAAGGCTGCTAATAGTAACTTCACACAGCAAGTGTTTACAACCATATAGGAAGACAATAAAACTTGGTAATCGCTCCACATTTTTGTGTTATTTCCTTTGTCTAGAATGCCCTCATGGCTGTCTCTTTGTACCAATGCTCTATTTTAACCAGCTGTTGCATTGCTGAGACAAATTCCTGATACCCACGATTCAAAGAAAGAGAATTTTGGATCACAGATTTAGTGGTTTCGGTCCCACATCCACTGGCTCTAAGGCAGAAAAGGCATAAGGGAAGTTCATGAAGGAGAAAGCTGCTCACCCCATGGGGGCCAGGCAGCAGAAATGGGAGGAGTCAGGGACAAACACATACCTGGATAGGTCACATCCCCAGGGACCCACCTCTTCCAACCAGGCCCTACTGCTCAGCAGTGCATTCCGCTATCAACTCATCCACGGATGAGCATAGTGCCCCTATGAACCAAACACCTTCTAGATTCTTGGGGGACACTTTAGGTTTAAACCATAGCACCTCCTCTCTTCACTGCTGCTCTGCCCTAATTCAGCTCAGACACCTCCCAGGATGCCTCTTGGGCCCAAGTGGGAGAATCTGCTTCCCAGTTACCCTTGGACCATCACTGCTTATCCACGCGGGATCATCAGCCTCACCTCACCCACTCTGAACTACTTGAAGGCCTGATGGTGTCAGCTCTCTATCAACTAACAGTTTCTAGACTGCAGTGAATAGAAATGTTGGTCATCTTCCTCCCAGCGTCTGATAGCAGGAGAGAACTAAGCAACAGCCATGTTGATTTCCTTAGATTCTTTGGCCTGCTGAGTTTCATTTATTTTTCCTATACACATTTCAGAGCTATTATACCTGTCCGCTTCTATCTCTTTAGGCTCCAACAGGTGAAATATTGGGAGAGACAGGGCTTGTGAATATAAATGAACAGAAACAATTTGAGAGACATTCTCTTCTCTTTCTGACAAAAGCAGTTCTATTTCATTGTTCACTGTTCTAAGAGTAATGGGTTGTGAAAATTGAATCAGCTTCTCTTTATATTGCAAGAGATTTAGTAGGCTGAGCCAGAGATTCTAAGACTCTGAGAGACTCTGGGGCAATGTTAAAGTTTGATTCCTACCATCCTCTCCATCCTTTACCCCTGACCCAGATCAGAGGGAACGGACGGTCCCCACACAGCTTCTTCGTGATTACAACATCTGGGGATTACTGGGTTGGAATGAGAATGCAAGGGGGAAAGGCTGGTGAGTTTTATAGCTTTCACGAGTCAGACTTCTGAAGGCTGCTCACTTTTATAATGAGAAAAGTGAAGGTTGGAAATAAGTTTGCCTGGCTGGCTGTCCCTTTTTCAGATGAGGAAACCAGGGACCAGGCAGGCGAAGCCATAGCCCCAGGATCATGCAGCACCTCCTGTTAGTGCTGAAGGAGACTATTAGGTAAGGGATATTTAAAAACTAGCATTCAAGAATACCTAATGTGGTTTTTGTATACTTGGCAACTGGGAAGACTTGTCCTAAAATGTTCCTACTAGTTCCTTCTCATATTTTAAATATTTTCCCAGAGATGAATGTTCTATAGTGGGTCTTCAAGTTACAACTGGCCTGACCTACAAATAATTTGGATTCATTAGGTAGGTCAATGGAAGATTCATCTGCCTCTTATTATCTATAGCATGTACCCAGGGAAACATCCAGATCTCAGCTGCGTTGACTTATAGCCAACTTGAGCTACAAGCACCCCTCAGGAATTGGTCAAGTTCGCAAGTCAAGGGTCCACTGTATTTCACTTATCACTCCCCACATTTTCACACACTGGAGGGATTTTCTGGTTCTGCAGATGTGCATAAGGAGCCCTTCCAGCCCTCTTTCCTGTGGCACACACTCTTGCCAGGTGGGAGCAGAGGTGGGCGTAGTGCTACCATATTTAGGATGTGGGGCTGAACCCACCTTGGAGTTCGTCTCATTCACTCACACTGCTGACAGATTGGTGATCCTTCCTGTGCCATTACAGCTGCAAACTAGTCTGGAAGGTGACTGTTTCTGTCCCATGGGGGAGAGCCTGGGTGGCAGACCTCTACATCAACTGAAATAGCAGGACACTAATTATGACCACACATCTGAGCTACATCCTCCAGTCTGGTTGTGAGCACTGGAAGTTTATGAGTTTAACTCTGTTTGACTTCCCCTGAGTCACCACTTAGTTTAGAAAGGCCAATTAAGAAGAATATTGTGGTCCACTGGCCAAGGACTTGGGGACATGTGTTCTAGTGGCTAGAAATAAAACTAATGAACAAGATCAAGGCTTCGGGCTTAGGCAGGGGCAAGACTTCAGAAAGCAATAGCTGTTGATGAGTAACAGACACCCATTTCTCCAGTGCTCACAGTGAGTAGCTGTTTCTGTTCAGTCAGGCTGATTAGGATGGAAGAAGCAGAGCTCTGTGTTGCTCTATGCGTGACCTGAACTGACTGAGGCACGTGCAGGCATTCTCTTGGCAAAATGAGGCTGTGACAAAGATGATGGAAAACGTGCCTCGGAGCTCCATTCCAAATAGGCAAATCTTTCCCACATGGTGACTAGGCATGGCTGGACATTCCGTTCTTCATTGTTTCTTAGACAAATGTTCGGCTGGGATCAGAATCTGAAAGATAGCTAACTCCATATGGAGTTCCGCACATTCTTGTAGGCTTCACCCACATCACCTGACGTTGGTTCTAGGACAAAATCAGTTCCTACTTACACTGTTTACAGTTGCACTCCAGTGAGTGAAAGATCCACTCAGGTAGCAGAAGAAGGAATGATTAAATATAATGCAAGGATGCTGTTTAGATCTTAATTTGAACAATGCATCTTAACAATTAGGACTATTTAAATGCAGGCAGGGCACTGGACAATACTAAGGAGTTATTTGTGATTTCATGGAAATATAACTTTTCATTTATGTAATGCTTAGTTTTTTAAGAGATGCCTACTGAATTACACAGGAGTGACATGACATATTTGTTAACAATTTTAAGGAAATGCTTTAGATGGCAGGTCTCTAAATCAATTTGAAACATTAGAAGTCTACAATGAGCATGAATGTAAATTATACTTTGTTAGGTCTAATAGTAATAATAGTTTCCATAATAGAACTGATGATCACAATAGTAACTGTAACAGTAACAATAGCACTATTACTACCCATAATAGTACTATCTATAATAAAAACAGTAGTAATAATAGTATCTGTAATAGAATCAACTAAGATTTGAGATTGTTCAAAGACTTGCTTTATCAATAGTTTGAACAAGAAAAAAAATCATCATGTTGAAAAGGCATTTAAAAAATTCAACAGCCGTTCCTAAAAAGTACTTATTAGATAGTTAAACTTCATGGTTAAACTTCATTAGAAAGTTTAAAATTAGAAGTATAATACAGGAAAAATAAAACAAATATCAATGGGGTAGAATATAAAATTATTCACATAGAATTATGCTTATTTTTTAAGCAGATGCCTAGGGAATGACATGACAAGTTAATAATTTTAAAAAAGGTCTCTGAATTAAATATGAAATATCGGGATGCATGCCTGTAAACTATAGCATAAGTTCTGTTTCTAATCGACATATTTTTTTAACCAAAACTATAAGCCTGGTTGACAGTAAAACACTAAAAATACATCGTACTGAAAAATACTATTAGAACTGATTTTATTAGTACTAATTAGCACTACTGTGAATGAACCAGACAACACAGTTAAATAAAAGAAAGAAAATGAGTATGAAAATAAGAAGTTGATAATTTATTATTTGTAATAATTATTTCTAAATCTTTGATACAAAGACAATTTATGGAAAATGAGTACAATCATATCGTCTACCAATACAGATCTCAGAAATATGATAGTGCTTTAAAAAGATATACAAAAAAATACAAGGAGTGATAAAAATACGGTGCATATTTAAATTATTAAATGTTTTACACTGAAAGACACACTTCCATTAGTCCCTGTCAAAATTCTCTCCCTTCTCTTTGAGCACAATTATCCGGTCATTCTTGCCACTTCTTGAAGGAGCAGTTCTAGAAATCCTTTGGGAAGTTCTGCGAGGGAGGCCAGGTCTGTGCTGCTGAACCCCTGCGCTGCTAGGAAGTATCTTCGCCACGCTAAGAGGAGCTGCCTAGGCCCAGATATCTGTGAGAACAATGCGGTTTGGGCTGAAACCCGCTTTCTTCCTGGGAGTCTGGAATTTGGGTACAAGTCAGGCAGAGAGCAGCCCTGTTACCGGCCCCGGGTCAACATGCTGGGCACTGGGGCGCTAATGAGCCTCCCTGGTGATGGTGCGTGGCGTGAGCTGTCACAGCTCATTGCTGTTAGAGTCAAGCATGTCCTGTGTGACTTGACCACAGCAAGCCCCCTGGGAGGCTGTGCCTGGCTTCCTGTGGACTTTGCCTTGTGAGCTTTTCCTTTCCCCCATTGTGATAAATCTCAGCCATGAGAAGGACCCTGTGCTGAGTCCTGTGAGCTCTTGGAGTGAATCATCAAACCTAGGGGTGGTCTTGGGGACCCCGGAAATAAACTGAGACTTGATGAGATACTCGAGAAGATGGAAAGAAAAGCAGGAGAAAGCTGGTTTGGAAAAGTCAGAGAAAGGAAAGTTTTAAGAAAACTGAAATGGTTAATTTTCAAATGCGCTATAGCCACACAGAAATTAAAATGCAACCGTCAACATAGTTTACAAAAGCAAAACAAAACAATCCAGCCAGGAGGGTGGGTGACAAACAATGCCAAATTGAGGCAAAAGGGGATGCGTGTTATTCTGAGTGTTTGTCTTAAAGGCCATATTGTGGACTAAATGTTTAGAATATCTAGGTGCCAGATAAACTACACACACTGTATACTGCTGTGGTTTGAGGGGTCCTCCCTTGATAAAGACAGCTTCAATCCCTAAACGCTGAATCCTATGAATGTGACCTTATTTGGAAATACAGTCTCTGCAGATAGAACCAATTTAAAATGAATCCATAGTGAATTAGAGTGACTTTATTTCCAGTATGACTGGGGTCCTTGTAAGAAGAGGGAAATTTGGACGCAAGATGCAGATATTTGTGAGAAAAGGCCATGTGAAAACAGGCACAGATTTCAGTCAAGCCAAGAAATGCCGAAGATACCAGCAACCAAAACAGAAAAAGGAAGACTTTTCTCTGAAGCCTCTGGAGCCAGCCTGGCCCTGTTGACACCTTGATTTTAGACTTTTAGCTTCCAGAACTGTGAGAGAATTTATTTCTGCTCTAAGCTGGAAAACTAATACTCAAGCATCAGACACACGTACACAGTCATGGCGTGAAAACCCCTGCTGGGAATTTTATCATTAGCTTTCAAAATACTCAATTATTATTTTGTTTTGCCAATGAAGAAATGACAGCAATAAAACAGAAGCAGAAACATTCAAAGGGGAGCTACACAGTTCAAGCAAACTAATCAATGACAAAGAGTTTGGCCACCCAGTGAATTGGATTTAGGCTGATCCCTCCACTACAGCCCACAGAGGCCTGGGTCAGGTCAGGGGAAACAGAACTAAGCCCGATATTTTACAAATCTCTGCAAAAGGGCCAGGGAAAAGTCCAGTTACATGTGCAAAGTACATAAGAGTTACTTATTTGATAATTTGTTAGTTTGACTGATGTGTTCCACTCTGAAACTTGGACAAGTATAACATCATAACAAGAAAGCATTTTTTTAAAGTATACTTTAAAATGTGTGGCTTTATATGACTCAGTGCCAGCCAAACATCAAATTTGATTAACTTTCGTTATTGCACACATCTAAGTTTCTGTTAATAGGGTGATAGTGTTTAGATGATTAATAAAATAAACATGTACTTGGAAAATTATTCAGCAACGTTCTATACAGCTGATTTTTTTCTTGCTCTCAACTTAGCTGAATAATAGTTCTGTTTTATAATGATTTTCACATAGCTGTGTTCTATAGATATAAATGTTCTATAGACCTAACACACTAAAGGAAATGTAAAAAAGGTTAAAGTTTGCATGTTTTCCAGTAAAGTGAAAAATATTAGCGATTGTCTTAAAATTAATAGAAATTAGAAATATTTATGAATATAGAATATTTAATTTTAAGTGACTTAGATGCAGAAACATTTAAACTATAAATAGATCACATTAATTTTTTAATAAGCATGTAAAACTAATTGCAAATCTAGCATCTATCTAATTAGGGGCTGGGGATTTAGCTCAGTGGTTCCACTGCCTGCCTGGCAAGCATAAGGTCTTGAGTTCGATCCTCAGTACAAAAACAAAACAAAAAAAAAACCTATAAACATCTAATTGCTAAAGCAGAGAATTGGTTCTAGGCTTCATATGCATATCTACATCCTCAAATAAAAAGATGTAGGAGCAAAATGAATTGTTTAATGTTGGGAGATGTTTCTTAGCTGCTAAATATGATGTTATAAATATCACAATAATTTGTGAATAGCTCTGGTACCACATGCACAATGCAAAGCAATAAAATGAATGCTCTACACTATTTGGGAATGGGTTCTTTTGTTATGCAAGGATGGATTACATTCATGCTTTCTGAACAGAAGGTCTGGACAAGTTATTCTTCCTCCTATCCAAGCATGTCTTACAGCCTCTGCATTAGTCTCCAAACAGTCCAGCCTGAATACCTTCAACGTGTTCACACACAGTTGTTTTTTTTTTTTTTTTTTTTTTTTAACCC
>NW_022900947.1:5645773-5677086 GCF_012274545.1 Fukomys damarensis
TTTTTTCTTAACCCATCAAGGAGGAGATGTACAGAAGGGCTCTCCTGGGGCAGCATGGTATGGTTATGAGAACTGATGCTTAGAGTTATGGGTTAGATTTCAGCCATCCCTAAGCATCAGATCCCAGGGACAATAGGTATGTATGTTGTATGCTTGTGATACTTCAGGCCTCCCAAATCTCAGGACCTATGAAAGGGGCCTCTCTGAGGCTGGTGGGCTTGGGAGGAGGCATGGAGCTGCAGGAGAGGAACCAGGTAAGTGGTTGTTGATGGTGGTCAACCAGAGGAGAGACCAAAGGCCCTCCCTTAGGGCAGGCTACTCACCTTGGCAGCAGCAAAAGGCCACTCACTCTGAATTCATGCCTCAGTGCAACCACAAGCAAACCTACTCATCCTTGGCTTTGAGACCTCTGAAGATCAGGACTTGGGACAATTCTTTACCCCAACTGAGGCCAGCTGCTAATTTAGTCCATGCTCAGAGAGTGAAAAAGTAATGCTTTATCCTAATAGGCAAACTCTTTTGGCCAAATTCTATCTCTAAGGACTCAATACTATAGTGTCTTACAGAAATTTCCTCAAATCTTGACTACATGAGTAAGAATTGATAGTTTTGGGGAGCATTTTTGTGGTAAAGAGGGTAGAAGCTTATATCCTGAACAATGTGACTGCCATCATTTGAATATTTGTGTCCTTCCAAAATTCACGTTGAAATTTAATCCCTAAAGCAACAGTGTATAGAAAGAGACTTTTAGGAGGTGACTGGACCATGAGGATTCTGCTCTTATAAATGGAATTAATGCCTTATAAAAGGGCTTCATGGAGTTCATTCCTCCTGTCCCCTGCCATGTGAGGGCACAGCAGTTGTCCTGTCTGGAAGCCATAGTGTAAAGGTATCATTTGGGAAGCAGAGAGCTGCCTTCAACAGACACAAAACATGCCGCAGCCTTGATCTCTGACTTCTGACCTTCAGAACTGGGAGAAATAAATCCCTATTCTTGATAAATTACTTGGTTCCAATTATTTTGTCACAGCAGCAGGAGTAGACTAAGTCAGTGACAAATTTTACACAAAACTCTCTTTACATCTATTATTTCAAAATCTCTTTCAACAGCAGCCATCTTATCTCTTCTTCCATACACCGAATCTTCCGCTTCTCCCCTTTTCTTACATGAGACGACTGGGCCCCCACCTCTCTCTTCCTCTTCCACGGTGCCCTTCTCTGTAGGATAGTTTAGATCTCCTTGGTCTCCAGCTCCTATCCTCATAGCAATCACCGCACTCAGCACACAGAAGAGTTTCCCTGGAATTTGCTATCTTTAGAAGATGAGGTTTGGGTAGATAAAAAAAGGGGCCTCCAGCTAGTCTCTTGCAAGACACAAGGTGTGATTAAAAAATATAATGTACATTTAAATAAATTATTATAGTAGAAGTTATATTGCCTTTTAGCCCCATAGAATACTCCCTTCTGCTTCAAACACATTTATCCCGCTCTTCTTGCTAATTTCTGAAGCAATTCTGGAAACCCTCTTTACCTGAGTGTCTTTAGTTGTCTTGGCTGCCTCAAAGTCCTGAAAAGATTTGAAACATTTCCCTTTCATGGTCATTTTGACTTTAGGGAAGATCCAGAAATCCCACAGTACCAGTTCCAGTAAATAAGGCAGATGAGGACACCGTATAATATTTTTCCCAGCCTGCTTTGCCACTGGATGACCCTCAGCAGCAGCACTCGCTGTATTTTTGCTCACAGCTCCATAAAGACACTCAGGAAAGAGGACTCTAGAGCTGCTGCAGAAAGTGGCAAGAAGGATGTGTGTTTTAAGTGAGGGAGAAAAATGTCAATGTGTCTTTGTAATAATTTTTTAAAAATTAAATATTCGCCACTGTTTGATCTTCACTTGTGTTTGTATAACTGCGGGGGTAGAGTCTCAGCTCCATCCTCTTCTGCCTGATGGAGACAACCAACAAAGCCGAAGCAGGAGACTTAGGAATGCTGGTATCCAGGTATGGTGATGCCTCTCATCCAGAGACGAACGAGTCGCAATGCAGAGCATGTGTGTCTCCAGACTATTTTGTCAAAAATATTTTGATCTGAAAAGAAATACATACAGTTTCATGTTGATCAGCAGAATATCCTCATTGAGAGAATAAATCTTCCTTACACGAGCCAAAAGGAATGTTCAATGTTTTCCAAACATTTATCACTTTTCCACCACTGGGCATTTCACGTGCTCTTCCTCTGCCTAGAATATTCTCACATAGAATTCTCTAGCTTTTATTAAAAATTGTTTCCAGGCTTTCCAATATTCTCTCAAATCTTCGTTCTCTTTCTCAGTTAAAATCATCTCTATGTTTCTCTGCTCAACGGGAGGTCAGGGCAGAGGGTGGGTTTTTTTCCTCAGCACCCCTGTAGTTGCCATGACTGTACCTGGGAGTACCAGCATCCCCTCTTCACTGCGACCTAGGAAACCTTCTACTGTGCACAAACAGTGTCTGCCCCACGAGCTCTCAAAAACCCCAGAACAAATATGACCATGAAGGAGTCCCCAAAGGGGAAACAACTGATGACTAATATGTGTTGAGTGAGTAAATGAATCCCCACACTCTGGCATCAAATTTTGGAGAGGTCATTGTCCCTTCTGCAGAAGGCAGATGTATTGGGCCATCTTCCAACTAGCCAATCTAGAGTCATCTTGGCTGCTAATTGACCAGACCATGGCTCAGTTCTCAGTCCTTGTGTGACCACAGATTTGTGATATAGATCTGTGTCTGGCTAACAAGAAAAGTATAAGAGGAACAACGTATTTCAGTTTAATGAGTTGGAATGGTTAATGAAATGTCAAAGGGATTAACACAAAGAACGGTTTTATTAAGCATTTCTCTCACTGCTCTGAGACTAACAATTACAAACTACTCAGGTTCCTCTGGATTCATTTGTCATTGTAAATTTAAGCACCAACAGAATTAAAAACATGCTACCAAGAGGATTGACAAGTGAACCCCAAGTCACACAATGTAACCACATTTGAAAGAAGAAGCAAATCGAATTGTCAAGTTTAAATGTAGACTACAAGAGGAATCAGGCTGTATCAAGTACCTTAGATACAACCTTATCCATCCCTTCATACTACAGAGGTGATCCTGCAGGACAGGAATGAGAAAGGACTTTGTAAAAGGTCCTACAATTATTTGAACCACAGCTGGAATGAAACCCAGTATGAGAGGTAAAGCAAAAGGACATAACTCTCTCAAACACAGTTCCCTGTGGGTACAAAGCCATCTTGCTAACAAGCCCAGGTAATGACGGTACCTCATCTAATTGGCATAGCATGAAGCTTGCAATGGACTTCCTCCAGTGGAACATTTAGCTGCAAGACCATGGAGCTTCCCTACAAACTTTAATCAGCTATAACTCAGTACAGTTAGGTATGACTGAAGTGGTATTTGGAGCAAGCTTAACTCTTGTGGTAAAAGTTTCCTCTTATGGAAAGTGGAAGCCCAGGGCAAGTCCCCATGTTCCTTTCCTGGGCCAAGAGTGGAGGAAAAAGATAATAGGGATTCTTGGACAGACACAAAGGTGGGCCACAAAGGAGGTATCCTACCTAAGCCATTGTCTAGGTTCCTCAGTGAACAGTCTGTTAATGTCTTGGGAACACTGGCTATCCCCATTGGTGGCAGAGAGACAGTGCTCACAGAGTTCTACAAAGTGCCCAGGAAGTGATTAAATGATTGCCCAGGGAAAAGTTCTCTCTGTGTGTAGCTCTTGGTAGAGTCAAGTCCAAGACTAGGTTTTCCCGGTGCCAGAGCAGTTCTGATTCTTCCAGAACTAGTATATTGCAAAGAAATATGTGATTTATGAAGAGAACATCATGGGATACTGGAATAGAGAAGGAAAAGCGGTTTGATAATTCTCCATGTAAATGTGTTTATCATGAGGGGAGAATCAACAGAATACAGGGAATCAACCTTGGGAATCTCATGTTTGTCCTTTCCAAATTGGGAATGGTCTGACTGCAGGTGTTTGTGTACCTCCTTCACTTACTGTTTTACAGATCTCTGCTCCATGTTCACCTCTTCAGAGAGTTGCTCCTTGAACACCAGATATGACATAATTTGCCATCTTCTCTGCACTAGTCACTTTCCCATCGCTGGGACAAAATACTTAATACCTTCAACATAAAGGGGAGATTTCTTTGGCTCATGGTTTTAAAGGAGTCGGTCCATGATTGGTTGGCTCCAAGACAGAAATAGTGGAAGGGCACATCAGAAGAAAGCTCCTCACCCGATGGAAGCCAGAAAGCACAGGAGAAAGAAGAGGGGAGCCAGGAAGAAGATAAGCCTTCCAAGGGCACGCCCCAGTGACCTGCCCCTTCAGTCAGGCCCCACCCTCAAACACACGAGACTTCAGGGGAACGTTTTAGATCTGAACCATAGCACCTTATGTGGTCACTCTGCAAACATTGCTCAGTTCTAATCTTGTGTGGACATGTGCTATGAAAATAGACAAGCAAATGCTTTGTTTTTTTGTCTTTATTAACATAATATAAGATCCATGAGGGTACAGTGCTTCTTTTTTGGTCTTGCTTGGGATATAGTAGACATTCAATAAATATTCTTGAATTAAGTAGTTAATGAAAGTTGATATGAGTTCATTGGATTTAAAGACTAATTATGTTATCTTGGAGATATTTACCACAATTCCCCTTATCTCTACTCTCATCTCTTTTGTCTATGATATTCCTTCACTCCTACTTTTCCTTAAAATGTTTTGATCACTGTTCTTCAGTACATCCTTACGTACCTCCAACTGCGGGAGCTTAATAACTAAAGTGAGTACCTTACGTACTTACTCTCATTTGTCACTTACTCTCATATTGAAAATATCCAAACGCAAAATACTACATAAAGAACTATCCTTAGTGACATGCAAAAAAATCTTCTCAAGTTTTTGAAATGTCTAAGGCATCAAGTCACAAAACTACTCGGTGACAGTCGCAGTTCACAGCACTTTCTTTGATTGGTATGAATATCCAACGAATCTCAGCAGAGTGCTGGGCAAGTGCTAGGGGCTTGAGGAAGGTTTCTCCTTGCTTGGCCCAGGATAGGAATACACATCCATAAGGATCCTGGCAGGATATGGCACACTTAAGACTGTGCCCAAGGAGATCTGAATTACAGAGTCATTGGAGAGGTGACTGCCAGAGCTTAGAAGTAGCATTGTAAGAGGACCCTCCAAGTAAGCTTGAGGCAGGGACACTCATGACGCTGAGCCACATCTATAGCCCTGAATGTTTTTCTAGCAATGTGTCCGCAGGGTCGTATGTTTTTGTCCAGTTCTCAAACAAGAAGTATTTTAAGCACAGTTGGGTAAGATCTCTGCCTCGTTTCCCTCTGACTCTTCCCTCCCTCGCACCCTCTGACCTGTGGGTGGTGCCAGAGTTCTCTGGTCTGGTGAAGAGACGTCCGGTTTGAGTTGTGCGGCGCATGGAGTTGTATGAATGAATGGTACTGACTCTGCCTGCCCAGAGGCAGAGCTGTAGGCCTTGCTCTCCAGGGACGGTCTCAGGGGTCCTCTTACCACCTTCTGTGGGAACTCGGTGAAGGACTGCGACGCCGAGGTGTGGGGCCACAGCGGGCGCTGACATTCGGGTGGGAGTCACGGAGCCTTCCTGCCGGAAGTGTGCAGGAGCGAAGGAGAAAGGAGCAATTAGATATCTCCAAAGCCAGAGGCCGGCCTGGAAGATTCTCCCAGTGAACAGATGTGCAAAATTATAAACAGGGGATTCAGTTTGCACTGGCCCATCCCCTGCTCTAATCTAAATGGAGTCCCTTGTCAGAAATAAATTCTATTTCACACTTTTCCATAAAATATCAACATGTTAATAATGAAAGTGATTACACTGATCAAACAACTAAAAATCTTACATTATTTTTCCATTTCTCTATTGAAGGTATGATCAAACTTTTTATAAGATAATGAAAGAAGATAGATAAAATGTGTATAAAAGGTGTCATTGAGGAGCACAATAATTTTTTGAAGCTGTTATTAGTAAGCTTTCTAATTTGGAAGTTGGTATTTCTCTTCTCATTATGAATAAATCTTCATTTTCAAATATAATTTTATATTTATAAATTTGTATTATTTTCCTTAAGAAAGGTGCAAAAGTTGTCTTAACATCTTCACCAAGTTAGCTCTGCCCCTGGCTATCCTTAGGGAGACAAGCAGAGTCACTTCTAAAGGGAAGTTGCGAATGAGGAAACTGGAGGAACAGACGCTCCGACCCCTTTCTCCTGCTGCCTTTTGATCTCCAAACCCAAATGCAACCAAAGCCAAGGGAGCCCAAGTTTTCAGCGCACGGAGAGCAGTGTCTCTGGGCACAAAGCGTGGGCAAAGGGACACACAGAACATGCCCAACACCGTGACTCTGCCAAGACAGCCTTCCACTCGAACAGCACTCAGACAGGCTAACTAGTCTCACCCACTCACACCTCCCAAGGGAAAGAGATCAGTGTAAGTGGTGAGCCTGGGGGAAGCACCAGCACCTTCCAGGTTCTCTTCTGGAAACTTCCGGTGGAGAGGGGGTGTCTGGTGGTGATGCTATGTGGCCCACAGGTACACGGCTGTACTGGGGGATGAGCACACATTAGCCAGTGGAGGCCAACACAGTAGAGAGCTCGAGTGAACACACGGTTTGGGTGTCCTGAAGTCAGGGCCCTTCCCACTCTTCTTGATGATGATAATGATAGTAAAAATGAATAGCATTATTGTGATCTATCCCAACCCCTACATTGCACTGGTTAAAATTTTACTTGCCTTTTAAAATAAGTGCTTCATTAGAACATTTATTCTGGTTGTGCTGTTGTTATTTTTATCTTTCTTACAAATATCAGTTCTTACCGTATTTGAGCGTGCAAATAATGTCCAATTTTTAGAGAAACCTTACGTTGTCTAAAGTTTGAGTTACTGGTGAGTATAATTCCAAATGATGTTTTTTTTCATTTTTCATTTGAGAAATCTCTGAGTTCTAAATCATACTTTCCTTTTATGGATTTCTTACTGAAAGCTCTACCAAAATGAATTAAGACTGCAAAGAAAATCTCCCTTTCCCTTCTAAATGTAATACACAATCTATACAACTGACAGAGATTTGTGTAATTTTGAGGTTGGAAGAAATGAAGTGATTCAGTCCATTTTATTTTTTCTAAAACAAAAAGTAAAGGCTAAATTAGGAGTTTTCCAAAGAGACAGGAATTGCTTCAATTCCCCAAAACACTTGGAGACAAATTAAAACTGACAGACACAGGTAAAACTAAGGGAGTTCTGGTGGGAGCACGGGAATTTTGTACCACTGGAGGGCCTGTGAAACAGCTTCCCAGACTGCAGTGGTTTCTAAAACCTGGAGATCAACTTGAAGACCTTGGGCCACCCACACAATAACTGGTGTTAGGGTTTTGGGTAAACTGGTATGCTAATCCCCAAGGCTATGTCAGTCCCTGTTTCAAGTTGCACTGTTGTTAGGACCTACAAAGACTCAATTGCTCAGGGTGACCCAGGAGGGAAGGCCTTTGGAGCAGGTAGAAGCAGGTGTCTTGGGGTCAGCCCTCGCTGCCTGTGTAGATGCTAGGGTGGGCACAGGCTCCTCCACAGTCCCATTCATCACTTGCTTTTGAGTTTTTGAGGTAAGACTGAAAGATTTACATTCAGTTGCATTGTGTTCAAAATGGCACATTGAAAAATTAACGATGCAGGTGCTTTTTATGCCAATTTACAGAAGGAAGCAAGGGCTCTAGACTGTGTTCTCCAACAGCCAGCTGTTGCTTGTTCTAAATAACTAAGATCCCTGCAAAATCAGTTCAGGCAACCTTGGACATACTAGAGTCTGCATTTTAAGGGGAGCCTTCTTTCTTTTGAAGAATACTACAGATTTTTATTGATACAACTATGTGTAGCTCAAAAACATGAACAAGACAGGTACAGAATGTGAAAGTCAAAAGTTAAGTATCAGTCTGATTTAACCTTAAACAAAATTATAAGAAACGAGGTCACAAGTCACAAGGATATTATTCAGAAGCTTTAAGAACTGTCCATTTTTGGTTTCCAGTGACCTCTACACCATAACTTCTTTTTCATCTTTACTCTGCCTGAATTCTGCTTCGTGTTTTTCCACAAAGCATGGTCTCTCTCCTGCATGGGCTTCTTCATTTTTGTTTTCAGTAGCTCATGTTTCCAGCACATACGGGTGACACCGATTATGGGGAGTTGGTACATGCACATAACACATCTTAATTCTTTTACCTTCCCTTCCTGACCTCCTATGTGATTTGTGTACACAGCAAAGAAGTTGCTTCTCCAAGTTCACTGAGAGTTTAAGTCACAAGCTTAATAAACAGGGGTCTCTGAGAAGTCTGGCCCTCACTAGTGGCTATGCAGTACCTGGCAATCCAAAGGCAGCCACAGTAAGCAGGAGTCTGGCTTTCATGAAGTCAGCATTGAATCAATTCTTAACAAGATAGGCAGCAGGAGAATTTTGGTTTACTTCTTTTCAACCCTGGATTTCTCTCTAACTCAGGGTCCTGTGAGTCAGTGTAAGACACGCCCTTTCAAATGCTCACTGTTATTTTTCCTGCGTGGGGTTCCCTACCTTACATCTCTGGTTCACATTATCTTTAATTATTCTCTGTGGCTCTCACTTACTGCTTTCCTTACTAACAAAGAGTATGGCTCTTCCCCACTGGGTCACGAGCACTTCTCTCCTCTCCCACTTCTCAAAAGCAAGAGCAACGCCATGAGTCCCTAACCTGCAGATGGAGGTGAGGTTGAGGAGGCAAGCAGAGTGGGTGTCTGGAAAGAAAAGAAAGAACTGGTCAGATAAAGGCAGAAATCAAGGCACAGTTATCTGGTGCAGTGTATTTTGAATTCTCATCTGCACACATCATCTGGGGAGCTGCAGACTGTGTCGCGGAGGTCAGGATGGGGACAGAGTCTGTAGTCCTTAGGAAGACATCAGGTGACGCCTGTGCTACTGTCCCGGGCCACGCTTGGGGTAGTCAATTCTAGGCAACATGAGAACACATTATTTTTACTGCTATATCAAGATCTCATGCACTTGTCTCCGAAAGTTTGTTAATACATTAATAGGTAAGTATTTGTTGAATTTAACACCACCTGCCACACCAGGCTGAGTGAATTCTCACAATAATCCCGTGATCACAATAACAAACGTGATAGCTTTGGTCTGTGAAAGCAGGGCTAATATCAATGCACTGAGTGAGACCTAGAGCAGCTGAATTACTTGCTCAAAGCTACACAGTGAAGGGGGCCAATTGTTGGTTGCCAACATCGCACGCCCTCCCCTACATTTCCTACCCTCCTTCGAAGTTAGTTGAAGCTGTTGAACTCCTTCCAGGCAGAAGGCAGTTGGGGATGTGACCTGTGTCATCTCTCAGCCGAGAGAATGAAAGTCAGTGTCCCTCCTGCAGCCTTCTTGTCTTAGTACTTTCCTTATCGCTGGGACATAATACCAGTTCCCTCAGTGGAAAGAAGAGGTTTGTTTTGGGCTCATGTTGGAGTCACGGTTGGCTCCAAGGCGGGAAGGCACCATAGAAGGGCCCGTGGCAAGGACAGCTGCTCATGTCGGGGTGGTCAGGAAGCAGAGAGAAGGGAGGAGCCAGGGAGGGGGCTAAACTGCCCAGGCCACGCCCCCAGTGACCCCGCCTCCTAACCGTAAGTCAACTATAAACCCCATAATCGAATCACCTTCTAAAAACCCCCACCTAGGAGCACACGAGGCTTGTGGGAGATATCTAGATAAAAGCTATAACATCTCTTCCCTGTTTTGTGTTCTGTGGCTCCCAAGGTGAGATTAGAACAGCGCTGTCCACCTTGCAGGGGAATTCACACAGGATTCATAAATGTTGCTGCAGGGAAGCCACTGCAGCTTTTAGTTTTGTTATGGGGTTACAGCGCCTAGGATGGGCCCACTGTTCATATCAGGCAGCTCTTTGCAAGACTGGTTTACTATGTATACACACCTGCAGTACCGTCTAGATTAGGCATGCCCCGATAATGCCGGGGGTTGAGCTTAGGTGCATAATGCTAGGCACTGAGGCCATGCAAAACACAGGCCCAGAGCCCTGAGAAACGCCCGATGGCTGACAAGTTTAAGGACAGCAGCAGCAAGGACAGTGTCTAGCCCTGGGTCAAGTTTCATACCCTGGCCAGCACCTCTTGCTTTCTAGCTCTGTCCTTTATCTATAGCGCTCTTCAGGCCTGGTTAAAATGAGCATAGTCACGCTTTCAGCGGTCCAATAGGCTGCATTCACAAACTGAATGATACATTATTTCAGAACATCTTTAATGTACACCTACTCAAGCTTTTCAACCTCTGACTCTGTCAGTGGATAGGGGTTATGCTTTCTGTGCAGTGGCTACCATGGTATGAATGCTTGCCCCACTATATGCAGAAACTGAATCCTCAGTGTGATGGTTTTTAGAGGTGGAGACTCTGGTAGGTGATTAAATTTTGGGGGCAGAGCTCTGGAGGGGATTGGTGCCTTCCCTAGTGAAAAAGGCCCCAGAGAGCTAGTTTTCCTCACTGTAATAGTTTAGATCTAGAGCTCCTTGGCTGTTCTCAAGTGAGCCTGCCTAGTAGTGGTCCCTAGTGGGTCACCGAGCACATGGAAGGCTATCTTCTTGTCCCAGCTTCCTCCCTTCTCTCTGCTTCCTGGCTGCCATCCAATGAGCAGCTTTTCCCTGCAAGACCCTTCCAGTACGCCATGTCTGCCTTGGTGCCAGCCAACCATGGGCTGAAAACTGTGAGCCAAAATAAACCTCTCCTACTGTCATCAGTGGTGTAGGTATTGTGTCCAGGAAAATGACAGACACCTGCTATGCTATGTGAAAACTCTGATCCAGTAAACAGGTACTCAACAGATGCTAGATCTAATGGCACCATGATGTTGGACTGTGCAGCCTCCAAAACTGAGAATACAAAGGATCGGGTAGTTTATTAAGAACAGCTGTTCATTTCCATGATAGCAGTCTGAGCTGCCCAAGGCAATAATGGCACATGGATTCATTTGTCCCACAAAATAATAAAAGGTGCATCATCTGACTTGTATTTATATGTCAAAAGAACATAACTACGGCTTATATTTTTCTAGAGATGTCAAATAGGATAGAGAAGTAAAATCAGCTTAAAAATAGAAAAACCTGAAAAAGATATAACCATTATAGAAACCACAGAAGTATTTGAGACTTTCCAGCCTCAACTCCCCTTATGCCCCGGCTGTGTTTCTCCTTCTCTGCTAGACCCCACCCAGGATGTTTCACTGGTGGGACAAGTGGCTTTCTGCTGTAAGGAGCGCTGATTGCTATTCTCTGAAACAATTTGCTTAAGACAGGAAGGGAGTGACAGTGGCCCACCTGAGTCTATGGATGTAGTATAATCTTAATAGTAAAAAGCACAGTACTTACAGAGGAAGTTACAGGCCAATATCACCTACAAAAATATCACTTATATGCTGATTAAATCTGATGTATGTATAGAGATATAATGTATATATCTATATGTATATATAGATATGTGCATATATATGTATAGATATAATGTATATAGAGATATATACATATAGATAGATATAATGTATATAGAGATATATAATGTATACATAGATATATGACAAAATAGGGTTTGTTCTGGGTTTGTCATGTTCATCAACGTGAGAAAATCTATTGAAGTAGCACACAATACTGTGATTTCAAAGGAGAAAAGTAAACTGAGTCATGTAAATTTAATAAATATAGCTATGAAAAATTAAAGCAATTACTGAGTGGAAGAGAATTACCTTAAACTGAATATCTTCCAAAAATCTACAACATGTAGCATGTTTTTTGAAATGGTGAAACTTAACTTTTTCTCTTTCAACAATGTCTTTTGTCTACATAGAAAACACAAGGCACCCACTGTTTCCCTTAATTTCACATTACACCGGTTATAAGTTTCTGTAAACTGTTGAGGGAGTGACAGGGCCATTCCTGCTGGAGCTGTTTACATTCTGATGCCTAGGAAGTTATCTGATTAACACACTGAATTTGCATTTGGCAATTTTGCTTAAACTTCTCATTTGCAAATGGACATGATGACTTTTTCCTTTTTCATGGCTATTATAATTGCAAATGAGCCATTTTCCTCAAAATGAAGGGAATAAATTATAAAATGTTATTGGTCTAGTTGAACTTTTATTACTTTTCAAGCAAATTATCAGACTCAATGGGGATAGCATGTTCCCACTTATGCCAATTTTCCTCATAAATTTTCCTTTAAAATTTCAATGCTTTTCTGATCAAAATTTCAACGTCTGACCAGATTTTAAAATGTATGTGGAACAAGGACCAAGAATAGCCAAGAACACCACTGTGGTTTGGCATTGTCTGTGGGAAGTCTCTTCTTTGGTTACACACCTGTGTCAATAGGAAACCTCTGTTTAGAACTGGCTTTGAAGAAGACCCACAGCACAGCATCATGCAGCCACAAAGAAATCCAACCACAGTCTTGCAAATAAGAAACCTGGAAAAGGAGGCTGTGCTACACAGAGGGGAAGAAGCCTGCACTCTTCCACAGTGAGTGTTGGATAAGAAGGTAAATCATCTATGTGGACTCGTCAGAATATTCACATGGATTTTTTTCATCTAGAAAAACATATCTAGACCCAGATGCATTTGAAAATGATTTCTCTAAGCTTAACAGTGACGGCTTGTAAGTTGTTAACGTGTTCTCTGTTGTGTGGAAATGTTTTTTTTATATTATCAAATTTAACAGGAGGGACTTTTAAATTTCAAACTAGAGAAGGATCTATAAAATAAAATATAAAAGGCAAGAAAGGGAAATTTATTTTCTTCAAAAATTTGAAATGAATATTTTTTAGTAGCAAAATAGACAAAAGGATATTCGCAGAAACCTCAAATGTCCAATAAACATTTGCAAAAGTGTAATATTTCGTCGGAAGTCAGAGATATGCAAATGGGCACAATATAGCACTTGTTCATGTTGGGTACGGCCAACTGCTGTGGTGTCTTCACCAATTCTTACCAGATTGTTAACATGTCACAGCTGTCACACTGGAAAGTTGCCCTCCACATGGCCTCTTACACCCCTCTAATACATCCACTATCACCCAGTGTGCCTGACACCACAGTGCCGACCACTGTTCTTTTCCTCCTGTGCAGATTTGTGATGGTGCTGCATAGCCCCATTGGGAGATCAAGATTATCGGTGTAAGTTCTGTGTATTTTCCAGCTGTGAGTTCCTCTCCTCTTGCTCCTCTCCTGTCTCAGTGATGGAGTCACACCAGTGGCCGTAGCTACAGGCAGGGACGCTCCCTGAGCCTGGATCCCTGAGACACACTGTGGGGAGCTGAATCCCTTGTCGACCCAGGTGCATGTGTATGAATGAAAATCAAAATTTGTTTAGTTGACCCAACTGGGATGGGAAAACAATCTCAAAAATCACCAAGCATACTTTCAAGGATGCAGACCTAGAAACAGAACTGCCAGACATGAATACTGAATCTGGCATAGCACTGGTATTCCGAAAATGTGTCAGTGAAGGCTAATGCGTCTAAATGAAGTCTTAGATACGATCCAATGCTTCCCATCAAGCTTGGGTACTAGTATTTGCAGTACTGCAAGTTTTCCCTCCTCCTCCTGCACCATTCAGCATGGAAGCCACTAGACATGTGGGTGGACACTTGACATGTGACCAGTGACTGAGCAAACAAATGTTTAGGTATATTTAAAACCCGAAAGTGGTATCTTTCCATCACTTAACAGCAGGATTGCTCTTAACTGAAAATTTAACATCAAAATTGTAATGTGTACTGTAAGAGTAAAATACACGCCAGATTTTAAAATTCTAAACAAGTGTGCACATCTCAGTAAATAAGCCGACTGAAAATACTTTAAATGTATTTGGTTAAATCAATCATAGTGCGCTGCACTTTTTTTTCTGGTATCTTTCCATCACTTAACAGCAGGATTGCTCTTAACTGAAAATTTAACATCAAAATTGTAATGTGTACTGTAAGAGTAAAATACACGCCAGATTTTAAAATTCTAAACAAGTGTGCACATCTCAGTAAATAAGCCGACTGAAAATACTTTAAATGTATTTGGTTAAATCAATCATAGTGCGCTGCACTTTTTTTTCTTTTTTTTTTTTTTTTACACATATTTCTGTTGCACAGCACTGGTCCAAGTTCTTTTGACCAATTGTCTGGTGGTTGCTGGAACCTTAAGGCAATGGACTCTACACATTGCAAAGCACAGATTTCCCTAGTAATATAGTAATGTCACTTCCTAGCCTTGTGGCTTTTAAGTCCATTTCTACTTACCCCTACTCACTACCCTCAGCTCCTCATAGTCCGTACTTAAAATAAGTTCCTCTTCACACTAGCACTGCCTTATTCAGTCTCTATTCTAAATAACCACTGGCAAAGGTGACAACATAGACGAATCCTGTAGGATAGAGAGATGACGGCTCATTTCAACTCATGTAATAAATCCTCATACATCCCTCCCATATGCGAAATCAAGCACAAAGGATGAGGTCAACAGTATGACCATACTCTCACTGTCCAGGGGGCTGACTGCTTTGGAGTCCCCCACCCTCAAGAGGCTAGACGTGGATGGTAGGTGAAATGCCCACATTCATTCTCTGCGGAGGGCAATGGGTGTTGGAAAATCTCCACTCTTGTATAAATCAGCATCTCTTGTGAACTTGCATCAAAGGCAAGAGCAGCCCAGCCTATCCGTTTATGCATGATTAACCGGCCAGAACTGCCTATAACTCAAAAGTTTTCCATGGAAGAATTCAGAACACCTGTGTCACGCAGAAGCACACCTTCATGCGCTTCAGAAACGTATCACACAAGGTAGGCTGTGCAATAAATAGCCACCTTGCTTAACTACTAAAATGAAAGGGCAGAAAAAATCTTGCAGTTACTTTTATTTAACAAAATTTACTCCAACTTCTATATCTATATCCAAACGTGTTTCAAAACCAGAGCAGCAGACGCAGACTGTTAACACAGGAATTATAATAATGCTTAACATGTTATACAAAGTTTTGTTTTCTGCTCATATAGACATTCACAGATTCAAAAGTTTTTCTAAAGGCTGAGCAGCATCACATCTTCATTTCCTGGGATGGCTTATAAGAAAAAGTCCTAAAGAGAGGGGGCTGGAGCTTCTGAGGGTTAATTGTTAAGTTTAGTTCCAACAGGGCCTGGCCCATAGGAGGGGCTCACAAAGTGTTTTGGACTGGGGATAACATTTTGAATAAAATAGAATCTACTGAGTACACTTAGTTTTACTTGCCTATCATAAATATAACAAGGTCATCTCATTTCTGGCCCCCAATAGTAAAGCCTAATTTTAAAAATAAGTTTAAAATAAATGTTATTAGTACTACTAACAAGTAGTGACCAGAGATCCTTCAAAATTAAGGTCAGAGTACACAAGTACTCAACAGAGTTCTGCCCCTACTCCCTCCAATTTTGTTAGAAATGTGTTTGCTTCATGACATTACCTACACGTTAACAAGCTACTTTCTAAAGCTCTGTATCTGGGGACATATCCACTTCTGCTTTCCCACTTTTAAGACTCCGAGAATACCTTTTAACTGCTTAAAAAGTATTACAGTTCTGACAATCCCCAAAAGCTTTGCTACATATTCTACTCACAAAATTCAATTCCACGTAAGTACTCAAAAATGTGTTTTAGGTAATACTTGAACAACAGCTGATACTGTGAACTGTAAATATTTCAAGCTGATGCTAAATACTCTGACAGGGCCAGCTCTCAGCCCAGCCATTCAAGAAAAAGCTGCTAAGTGGTGAGGTATAGGAGAATAAAACAAAAGTCACAGGCTTTTCTTCTTTTTCTCTCCGTATCTTAGATCTCTTTCATGCAGGAGGGTACAAGTCTGCAACACAGATAAAACTTCAGAACGCTCTGCCATGTAGTGAAGTGGTACAACACCTAACAGCCACAAAGCACCAAATAAAACTGCACAAAAACTGAATGCATAATAAAATGATCCACGGGGGGTTTCTACTCCTGTTTGTTCATAAAAATGAAACCCCATCACTTACTGTGCTTTCATTATCTAAAAATGAGATCAAACCATTATAAAAATGTACTTCCAAAATAAATTATTTCTGGAATATAAAAATGTTGTACATTTTTCCCAGCCCACATATTATAAAATAGGAAACCAGAAAATTAGCTATTGCAATTCTCATGTGGTAAAAATACTTATATGTGTACACACACATATATAAAAATGTAAGTTTTAAATTTTAATAAAATCAAGCAACTTAACGATCTTATACTGAAGAAATTTGAGTATTTGTGATGAGAACAAACTTTATTTAAAGGACTATAATCCCACCCATCAGACGATAATCTATGACTTTCACAAAAAACAAAACAGAAAGAACAAGTCTCCAACTAATTGCCAAGCCAGCTAGAAAGCACTGGTGTCCTTTCAGATGTCACAGTCCCTGTACCACTGTTATCAGTAAGTACCCTAAGGAAGGGCAGAAGGCCTGGGGAAGCTGCCCTGTGACTCAGCCATCTGTACTGCTGCCTGAAGGTCAGTGCCCAGCTGCCTGGGCCAGTGAAGGCTAAAAGTCAGGTCTGAGCTCTCTGCCAAGCCGCCCACCTGCCCACGTACACACAGGTGCCTTACAGGTCCTAAGAGTCCTGTTGGCTGTGGGTGGAGAAGACAGGGAAGACCTCAGGAAAGATGAGCACTAGGGAGGTGTGGCTGATTAAGCTATATTACCAGCAAGCCAGTATTGGCATTGAAAACCAGGGATCATGTTTGCTACGATTTCGCAAAGACAGTAGGGGATTTCTATCTATTATGTTGATTTCTCCCCCAAGCCTCAAAGGCAAAGAAGGAAAGGGTGGAGAAGAGATAGGAAAGCTGTCCTAGTCCACAGCAGCACCTGTTCAGAAAACAGGAGGGGCTGGCCCAGGGACCAGCATTTGGGATCCCCAGCGATGCAGACAAGCAGCATCCCATTTTTTAACGAGTCCCTACGTGAAAACCAAGTCCTGTTACTCTTCTCGTAGCCTGCTTTACAAGTCTACCTTTAGCTAAGTCTTCCTAAGGGTTTATGTTGTATAAAACCTCTTCCTTTACATTTTAAACTGGCCGTTTAATTTATGCTGTGGGATCATTACAAGCAAAGAGACTTTCTTTTCGTTATTTTCCCTCTGTAACTTTTTTTTTAAAGGCACATTCCCTACCCAACTGTCACAAGTCAAGATTTTTAAAAGAAAGCAAAACCAAAATACTTGAATTAAACACAAACACACACACACACACACATGTAGTAAATGCAGGGAAATCCTTGGAATCATTCATTCCTTTAAACACCCAACTAAAGGAGAACTCAGTGCTACATAGAAGATGAGTATCACAGAATGGGGAGGGATTTGAAAGAATGGCCATTTTTTTCTATAACCACATTTAAGATAACTAATGATGTAGAAAATGTAATTTCTCCTATGTAACAAATATTCCGGAGAGGAGCTAAAGCAAAAACAAAGTGTATGTGCACACCAAAACGTAGGCTTCATTCTTCAGTAGCATTTATAGGGGCATACGTAAAGCACTCTAAACTTGCCCCTCTGCAGGGATGACCAAAGTTCGTATCTACTCAGAAATGGGGGCACTAAACAGAGAGGTCTTCAATCTCACTGAAAATCTGCTGGGAATACAACACCCTTTCTCTAGAGAACTGCATCCACTTGTGTGGACAATTCCAGGGGCTTCTAATACCTCCTAAGGTCCATTCCTACAGGGGCTCTGAAGAATGAACAATCCTCATTCCTCTAGTCTGGGATTCTCCTATTGAATCTGGGAGGGGAGAACCTCAAATCAAATGAAAAACAACTTGCTTCAAATGCCAAATTTTACTCATTTGCCCTTGGAAGAAAGAATATCCCAATCTCGAGTTGCCTCTATCAAATGCCGCTGGCCGTGACTCATCCATTCTTCCTGGTCTTCATATAACCGCCCACAAAACCAGCACTTAAATATGCATTGTGATGAGTCATCCGGTAAGGAATCCACCACCTGGTAGTTGTTTTTATGAACTTTTTTCAGTTTCATCTTCAACATCATTTGCCTCTTCATCTGGCTAGCTTCCTCCATGTTCTGGTAGGTGAGTCGTAGGTGATGCCGGCGAATGCCCAGCTGACACCTAGTCCTCTCGGATAAAACCACTTTAAGGACGTTGCCTTTGTACTTGTTGATTACCTTCATCACGTTGGTTACTTCTGGTGAGTCAACATCAGGATGATTGAGCACAATGACAGGCTGGTTCCGACGGGGGCATTTAATCAGCTGGTCGGGTTTTACTGCTACCAGTCGAAGCTGTCTCGCAACCTGAAAAATGGAAGGATCCTTGAGGCAGCGGCTGGACTCAGCCTGAATCTTGCCCTTCTTCCTGGATGAGTTTACTTGCTTGGTTTTACTCCTGCTCCCAGGAAGACTTCTGGAGAGCAGCCTCCCATGTTGCCCGTGCATGGGACCCATTTTCTTAGGGGTGGTACTGCAGATGGCATCCTCTTTTCTAGGTTTCGGCCGCAGAGATGTCTCCAGATTCCAGGACATGTCTATTGGGCCACTTTCCCTCACCAAAGGCTGCAAGTCTGAGTCTGACTGTTTCACAGGACGGATCGGAACTGGTTTCGGTAAATGAGCTTCACTGCAAGGAATGGTGACAGGCGCGTCACAGGTGGCCTCTATGATGCGAGCATCCTCTGAGGAGTTGAGAACTCTTAGCACAGCCCCTTTGGGGATCAGCACCGGAGTAGCCACAGGTGCCTTTCTGGTCCCTCTGCTTTCAGTTCTCCCATCACTGATGCTGGCAAACTGTGGATAGATCTCCTTTTGTGTAAGCTGTCCATTGCCAATAAGAGCAACTTCATTCTGAGGTTTCTGGAGAGGACCCGTGGAAGGGCCAGGGCCAGTAAGTGACACATTAATTTCTTCAATACACTCGGAGGTTGCTTTTGCACTTATCTTTGATGCCTGCCCTGCAGAACGACGGTGTGCACCATTTGCAGACAAAGAGGAAGGCTTGCCACAGGACTCAATTAATTGAGCTATCTTCCTGCGCAAGAGCTCAATTGACTTTATTTTGGATGTTGAACTATTCCACTTAATACCTTCTGGCACATTTTCAGATCCGGAGCTCAAAGAAAATACTGATGAGATGACTGGGCCATCGAAAGTGTCCTTAGTCCTTTCAGAATCCTTCAATTCTATAGGCTTCTCCCCAGGTTGATGAGACTTAACTCTTTCTTCTCCAGTTATATTTATGTGTAAATACTCACTTTTATGGGGAGAGGAAATCTGACCTACATGTGAAACTGCCTTGCTTTGCTGTGTCTGGTTGCCTTCCAGCTTTCTACTAGAGGAAGCCATTTTTACAGGAAAACTAATATTACTTCTAGGTTCTAAATCATTTTCACTTAAAGGCAATACACCCTTTTCTCCAGAAAACGAAACAGCTGCAGGCCACGCAAGAGGAAATGACTGCTGAGAGTCACTGCGTGAGTTTCTTCCACCTTCAGCAAAAGCAGCAGCAGCTTTATATGGAAAAGGGTTTGATGCAGGTCCAAGACCACAGAAAACACTGTTTTTTACTACAGATGATGGAGAGTGGGCTTTTAAGGCAAGAGAAGGAAGAGCAGTTCTGTGTGCATACAAACTGTTTCTTCTCTGCAAGTCCTCAACCATATCAGAATTAAAAAAGGATTCTCTATAGTTGTGCACACTAGAGTTTGACATGAAAAAATCATAAGACTTTACCCATTTCACATTTTTAAATTGCTTCTGAACTGAAGACTGAAGACTATCAATGCCTAAAAGTTTCCCAACATTCCCTTCAATTGTTAGCGACTTTGTTTTTTCAGCACGAAGTATTTTTTCTTGTTCATATGAACTCTTCTCTTTAGTGGTATGCCCAGAATTACTTATATCACCCCTGTCAGCTTCAAGGCGATTATTTTCTTCCAGTGGAAACAATTTCAGAACAAGCTGCTGTGTGCCATTGACAACCTTCACGTCTATCAACTGGGCTAAGCAGTTTGCAGGGACAACAAGCTCTGACGGGGCCACCACTGTCAATGGCACGCCTGGCTGAACAGGTTCTTTTGAAGGGGACAACACTTCTACTTCAACACTTTTGTTCTCAAACAGACTGACCTCGTTGGGCTCAGGTAGGGTCATTTTATTTGGAATACACACTACATCTTTTTGGTGTTCTTTTGATTCAGGTAACAGCATGATGCTGTGCATTTTGTCTTTATTTGCTTGGAGAGAGAACCTTGAAAGCTGATCAGACAACTTATTTTGAAACGTAGTCCTTGGACTGGGAGCCTTTAAAAGCTCTGTGTTTTGTCTTGAGACACTGATTCTTTTTGGCTCTAGCTTGCCAACAGTCTTGAGTGGCCGTTTAGCCCCGGCCCTCTCATGGACTCTTTTCCGATGCTTCACAATGTAATCATTTCTAATAGCACCATAGTCACAATACTCACACTGATAAGGGAATATGCCCGTATGCTTCACCAAATGCCTCTGAAACTCTCCTTTTGTGTACGAAATGTAGTTGCAGTGAGAACAAATGAATTTAATCTCTTCATGTTGAAGTGTGTGCTTTTTGTACTGCAGGGGGTCTTTTGTAGAAAACCGACATTTATCACAATAATATTTGCCTGGCTTAAAGTTCCTTACCTTAAATTTGTTGACAGGACTTGAGATAGTTTCAGTATTATCTCCAACATGGGCAGCACTGGGATTATTGTTTACAAAATGAAAACGAGGAGGAGATACATGAATGCTGCATTTGAGACAGACATATTTGTCTTCCTTTTGGCTTTGTCCAGTATCTTTCTTCAAATCCTGAAGAGGGATTTTGTGAACACTTTTGCACTTCATACACGTGGCAATGGTCATCAAGGCAGCCTCTGCCTCCGAGCCTTGGTACAAGAGGGCTTGTGCTTCTTGTCTGTCTGGTCGAGTTGCTCTACTAGAATTAGGCGGTTTGGGTGACATGGTCAAGGAACTGTGTCCACCATTCATTTGTGCAGTATACAGCTGTTCTCCTATATCCTTCATTTTCTTTATCTGCATTTCTAAAAACAGCTGACTAGAATTCGGCAAGATTCACAAGCTAAATTCTTCTGAGGCATCTTTCAACACATTTTGTGACTGGTGAAAAAGCAGCTGCTGATTCCTGGTATACGCTTAGTAACCTTTTTTTGTATACTGCCACTGTAAGTGCATGATCCAAAACGTGACTGCTTTCAATTCTGTGGTAGACCAAGGATCACTATAGGAAAACAAAATTATAAAGCATAATTACTAGAAGAATATAAGGATTAGCAAACTTAATACCAAAGTTATCCTGTATTTTAATGCCCTTAAGAATTCTATGCTAAATCTCAAACTGTGATCTTACATGAGTTATAATAACACAACATAATTTGCAATCCAGCTAAACTGAAAATTTTCAAATTGAGCGCCCTAAAAGTCACCACTGTAGACAGCCATGAACACAAACATGCTGGAGAAGGTATCACAACGGTTGTGTAGTGCAGCCTTTGGCCAGTGCTGGTGAGCACAGCCTAGTGAGTGTGCAAGTGTAATTTCACATTAGCCTCACAAAGCACGGCACAGGACACCATCAGTTTTGGGTTCTAATGTGTTAAGTCACCTGGGGAAGTATTCATATTTGCTTCCAGGTTACAGCTTAAGCTCAACTTAGGTGCCACCTCTTACACACTCAAATCTACCGTCACAGGTGGCAAGAAGCCAGTAAGACTGACAATATTAGGAAGGCACACATGGTGACTCCTGCAGCATCTTACTGAGCATCTTTCAAGTGCCGGACATTACCCAATGGGCTATACAAGAGTGAACAAAAGCAAATCAGTCCCTATACTCACAATCCAGAGACCGCAGCACTGCCAAGCAGTGGTTAAGATAACTGGAAAAGAAATACCATAAAGTCAGGCAAGGACTGTGATGGTGTACATGAGTGTGTGCAGAGGACCAGCATGCAGCGCAGGTGAGGAGAGCTGGGAAAACTGTCAAACTAGGTAAGTGATACCCGAGCAGAGATGTAGGGGCAACCAAGAAGTGATCTCTGTGGGTGTCTGGGAAAAGGGAGTTTCAAGTAAAGTGGCAGCAGGGGGAAATAAGCCTGATGCACTTGGGAATGGGGGAGAGAAGGCTACAGACGCAGTGAGAGGGAATGGGGAGACCAGGGAAGGACTGATCTATAACAATGGTGGTAAGCCTATGGTACACATGCTGCAGCCGGCTGTCTGTTATCACTGAACGATCTAAAAGGTTTGCCATTGGTGCTCTGCACCACTGTGGCACAGCAATGTGGCTTTTCCTCAACACAACACAGAAAAGCAGGTGAGAGACTGAAGCAGTGGCAGAGTATGACCTGACTGATATTCCAACAATCTTGAGCTGCTGTGAGAACGAGAGTCTGAAACAACCATGAATGGCTGGACTGAGGCAGCCATGACAAATGTTTTCTATAGCATGAAAGTCAGTTCTCTGGTAGGCACATGTGTCACACAGTGGCCAATTTTTACATAATATTTAAGGAGACTTTCTTTTCAGACCATATAGAGTTAAGAGCCAAACTAAAACCATGCCAGTTTGAGACTGGCTACAAGCCTTTTACTAAGACCTGCTGATTCTTTTCAATGTCAGTTTTTTCATATGGCAATTAAAATTAACTGTGGACACTTCTCCAAATCCTCCCACAGCTGCTTCAATGAGAACTACGATGCTCAAGAGTGTAAGAGAGCCCCTGGGAGTTGAAAGTCTATCTCTAAGCATCAAGGGGCACAGAGGCACGCAGTGAGTCTGCTCGAGGCTGGGCATAGACAGAGCTGTGGCTAAGGACACAAAGCTGGTCTGAAGGGGCTCTCTGCAGGCTCAGAATAACTGCTGCTTACTCAGATGTGGCCTGAAACTTGCCCTTTATAAGTAGCTTTGGAAAGTACTAAATGGTATTTCACATTGATCACAACATTCTTCTGTCATGTTCTCTTTTCCAATTCTGCTCTAATGACAGACAGTTACTTTCTTTCAAGAGCAATTTCCAGCATGCAGCTCTGCCCTGATGACATCTAGGGATTCAGTCACGAGATGCTGGGCCACACACGACACTCTGGCATCCAGGGGACAGAGCCCTGGGGGCTTTGAGGTGCTGTCTGTCCTCTCCATGTCCCTTCTAACACATACTTATGCTTCAGGACCCTGATTATGGACAGGACACATGAATGTCCTCAACTGGCAACAGACGGACACTGGCAATGACAAGGACTTTCTATTCCACCGCACTCCTGCTGCAATACCAGGGAGGCCTTTCAGAAGTCAATGGAAGACGCTGTCACACACTTTTATTTTGCACTGGCTCTACAGAAGACAGAGGTGACAGCCGGAACTTATGCTAGTCTTGAAGTGACCTCAAGCAAACCACCCATTGGTATCGGCTCTGTCATCTATAAAATGCAGGGTTGGACCACAGGATTTCTAAGTCTCACATGTGTTGCTGATCGCACGAAAGCTGACTTTGTCATCTCAGCACACTCCTCTCATCCACATGCTCACGCTGGAGTTCTCATCTAAACCAAGGAAGTCAGAGCTGCAGTGGGAGCCCGAGAAAGCCACAGGCCCAAAACACAAATGCAGAGGCTTCCCCAGTGATAAGGAATTCAGTCCAGGGGTTTGCAATCCGCAGGGGCCTCAAGCTTGGCCTAAAACACACATTCCTGGGCTGCATCCCAGAGCTGGTGAATCCAAGTCCACCAGGAGAGGGGAGGAGAGGGACACCTTAAATGTGTCCAATGAAGACCCAGATTTGAAATCACTACAGCTTCCAGCCACATTTAAATCCTTAAAAATCTCCACCAACTGACCACACAGTTGGTGCTCTATCAATACCAAACTGCCTTCTTTTGACAGCAAATTTTACTTTCAAGTAATTTTCATGGTCAACAAATCATCCTTCAATGAAACTGAAATCAGCTTCCCTATAACTTTCTTCCACCCTGATTCTAGAGCTGCAAAAAACAACTTACTCACTCTCAATAAGTCAATTATTAATCTGCATATCTCTTCTATCCTACAGCCTTTGGTTCTCACTTCTGTTCCAATGCTTTGCATACCGAACAATATGTAAATCTAAGCTCTTATCTACCAGCTTTAAACTGACAGAAAAAAAATTTACTTACTTGCCCCAGTACAACTTGCTCACCAACTGTTTCAACCTAACACTTTATATGTACATTAATTTTAAGTAATTATCAAAAACAGCAAGAAATATGTGACAAGATTCCTCTATCTTATCTAAACCAGGATTCCACTTGCACATTTTCAGTTTTTCAGCCTCCAACATTCTTCAAACATCAGGGAGAGCAGTTTTGCCATTTTCTCTAGTCCTTGCAGAACTGGGAGGTGTCTTTCCTTCTAAAAGTCAAAATGGACTGGATGGCAAGATTATGACCATCCAAGAGAACAGAAGAGCATCTTGAAAGACAAAAATCTTCAGAGAATCAGGCTAGCTTGAGTGCCTAAGGAACACACTGACCTCTTAGCAATACCTCTTAAACAACTATCTAAGCACAGATATTCCTCCACTTACAATGGAGTTACAGCCTAACAAACCAAACAAAAATTGCAAATGGTGTAAGTAAAAAATGCATTTAATATACCTACCCTGTTTCACAGCATAGCTTAGCCTCCCTTAGCTTCCCTGAAGATGCTCAGAACATGTACACATAAGCCTCCAGTTGAGAAAATAATCTAGCACAGAGCCTGTTTCACAATAATGGGAATATCTCATGTGACTTACTGAATACAGCAGGCTGTAGAGTGCAGTATTGTTGTTTACACTCAAGACTATGTTGCTAAAAGGGAGCTATGGCTCACTGCCCCATAACACAACAAAGTACTGTACTGCTTATTACTACGCTGGGAAAATATGGAAATTAAATTACAGTTTCTACTGAATGCATACTGCTTTTGCACAATTGTAAAGACACAAAATCTTAAGTGGAGTCATAGTAAGTCAAGGACCATATGTAATATGCATCTTGACTTACGAACTCACTGGAACAAGTGCCAATATGAAGCAGGAGGCTGTGCTGAGCAGTGACAAAATATTCTTGAACTTCCAACTACTGTCAAAATAATTACATGTTGCTACACTGCTATTTCCCAGAGTCTTGGTGGAAAACATGTGAGGTTTCTTCAAAACAAGCAAAGTTCTCTTCAGCCTTCACAACTTGCGGCTATCTGTGGGAGGCGGGAAAACAGTCCAGTCACACTGCCCCAAGACAAAGGTAAATGGAAGCGGTGGCACGGACAAATGAGGAGAGGTGTGATACTGGTATTTGGACATGAACACGACCGAGCACACCTGCGCGTGTGAAAGAGGGCCGGGCCCCGTACCCTGCATAGGACAGCCTCCCTCCGGTTGAAAACAAGTCAACCACCTGTGAAGCTGAGTACTCTGGCAAGTTACTGCTCAGTGGGCTGACAACCAAAGACCAGGAAGACAGGGCCAATACAGAGTTGTGCACGGTGCACTTAATGCTGAGGGCATGCAGAAAACGACCATTAACTTCAGTGTCAGAGTTCACCTACATGTGAACATCCAGTAGTTAACAGAAGCCTCTGCATGGGACTCCCTAGGACAAGGAGCACATTCTTAGAAGGCCTAAGTGAAGTCTTGCTAACCTCACAGCACAGGAGGATGTCCACTCAACACTGAGCTGTCTGTCTTCCATACATAACATAGCAGCATTACAGTGAACTTCCCCGGGCCCCACTGTGGTATGATTCTTTTAATTCTTTTGGGAAGATACCCAGAAGGGGAATAGCTGGGACTTCCAATCCTAGTTGTTTAAGGTATCTCCATATTGATTTCCACAGTGGTTGTACCAGTCTGCATTACTACCACGAAGCGAGTGAGAATAGCCTTTTTTGGGGGGGCGGTACCAGGAATCGAACTTGGGACCTTGCACTTGCAAGGCAGGCAGCGGAACCACTAAGCAAAATCCCCAGCACATGAGCTTTTTAATGTAGAATTATCTACTGCAAAACCCAAAGGTGACTGTCGTAGGCCAGAGACACATGGCTGTCACAATCTGTTCTCTGCACTGTCTTGCCTGCCTTTGCAGCAAAGGCCAGGGGAAAGGCTTCCTGCTTTCGCTGTGGGAGGGCATTCTGATTTTGAGCTCGCTTGCCTGGATTTTTGAAATACGGGGATATGAGGCGAAAGATAGTGAGTTTGGAAGAAGCCAGCTCATTGAAAGATTTCTTAGCTGCCTGACAACTGCTTTCAGAACACACAGTGGAGCTCAAGTTAAAATTTAAATCACACATGTTCAAAAGAGATTTACTTCTGGAGCAAAACAACCTGTTAGTTTCAGTGGGAAAGAGGCTAGGAGCTGTATATTATCTTCATGTCATAAAAAAGCTCCACTACTGAGTACTCACCTTGAGTATGAGTGTGAGCTGATCACTGACCTTTTTCTCATTTTCATCTGTGTATGTATGTGTAACAGAGAACTGAATGGAGGACCTTTGCCCTGACCTACATATCCAGCCTTTTTAAAAAATAAATTATTACTTAAAATTATGAAACAGGTTTATAGCTAATGTGTGAAGTTGTCCAGGCTGGGCTCAAACCTGCAATCCTCCTGTCCTAGCATGCCAGCGCGCTGGGACACAGGTCTGCATGACTGAGTCAGGCTTCGCCCTTCTCCTGAAGCTCAGCCTCACTGTGAAACAGCCCTGTAGAAAGTGAACTTCTGTGTGAAGTGCTGATGTGAAAAGAGAAGTGGCTGGCCAATCCTACCACCTACACTGTCGTACATGAGAAATGCCCAGCTAAATCTGCATTAGTTGACTGACCATATCCTTTTTGAAAGGGAAAACAAACTAAAGCACCTCTTTTCAGGCATTTCAACCAGAAACCCTCCTTACATTTTCAACTACCACATCCATCACTGGGACAGCGATGTAGCTGTTGTACCCAGGAACAGCAAAAGATAGAAAGGTCTGAGGTTCCAACTCTGCTCTTATCCCTTACCTGCCGGGTCCCTAGGCAAGTGATTCCTCTCTATTCACTGCCAGGCAAGGAAACCACTTCAATATCTACAAGCTTACAGGATAACTAGGAGAAGCAAACTGGGTAATGGACACCAAGGCCTTCGCCCGATGGCACAGCCACTCCAAGACTATGTCTATGGGCTCCTTTTGTCCAGTCAGCCATCAGAGGCTTTCTAACCAGCTTTTTGTAGTAACCTAAACTTCAAATCGATTCTACTTCTCCCGAAATGCCCAGGAACATGGACAAGAGTGACAGGTAATTAGGAAAAAATTCAACATTATACATGTAAACTGGAGATGACACTGAGGAAGAAACCGCTGCTTAATCACGAGCTTTTCTGACCATTACAATGAGTCAGAAACAGACTGAATAGATCTAAATGGAGAAACAGGTAATTACACACTGCAATCTTTATGCCAAGCTACCTAACACTTAGAATTGTAAATGGACTGCCATCTTGATGGCAAAAGAACACTCCCAAAGACTGCAGATGCACACACCACCCTCAGTAGCCCGATCTTCCTTCTGAAATGAAGTGTGCTGCTCAGACAACACAATGGGGCAAGAAGGCTGCCAGGTGGAGTTCTCTGCCTTCTAGGTGAACGCAGCTGCATGGCAGTGGAAGAACGGAACACTCGAGTAATGGGATAGCAGCAAGAGCCAGCTCCCGAACTGGGTCTCTGGCTTACTAGTTAGCTGTGTGATTTCACACTTGCCAACCCCAGGTACACCCTCCTCGCTTATAACAAGGGAGTGATGACCCTGCTCCACACAGCTGACAGGAGCATACAGTGATGTTTTTCTAAGACTCCTTCCCATGAAGAAGAGTGCAGAAAGGTCCAGAGAAGCAGAAACCAGAAGGCTTCAAAGGGAGGCAGATAAGACAAAGATGGGCAGGGCCAGGGCCGACCTTCTCCTGCCCCTCCTACTGGTCTTTGGGGAAGACTCAGTGCTGCTCAAATATCAACAGAGTCGAAAACAAAACACAAAGCCGTGATTTTATGGGCATTTTTCTCTCAACAACTTAAGAGGAATTCTTTGCAAAGAAAGAATGAGCCCAACGTTGCAGTCTTTGGAGTCTAAAATACCTAGTTTTACATAAGGAAGAAATATTAAGGAGCAAATATGCTTATTAGCATTATATATATATATATATATAGATATATATATATACACACACATATATATTATATATGTATAATATATATATGGTAAGAATGAGGCATAATAGTGATATTATAAAATTCTGAATGCACTAAAGTATGAAACACAGTCTTGAGAACTCTAAAGATACTTAAAATGGACACACAGTTTTTTGTTATCCTTCCCCCACCCTTTTTTGCCTCAAGGCAAAACTAGAATTTTGCCGAAGAAATAGGTTAAGAGCTTCAAACAGAGAATAAATATCTTCCCCTTAGCCTTGGCTATAGGAAGGCAAAATTTGTCAAGAAGTGCTCAGGATGTCTACAAGGAGGTCTCTGGGATGCTGGACATCACTGCTACCCGCTGAAATTCATGGGACTTTAAAAATAATGTGCCTGGGCCCCACCCCCAAAGGCTTTAATTAAATTGTGGAGGGGGCAGGGTGAGTGCATACACTGCACTTGTCAACGTTTCCCAGGTGATTCTAACAAAAGCCAGTTAGGTGAATAGGGCAAAGAGGAAGGTTGGAGCAACACCAATGCTGCCAGTATCATCTACTGGAGCTGGTGCAAGGCTCATGGGGGACCAGACATGCAGGCCCGGTTTTACCCCTGCCCAGCTGTGCAGCCCTGGGGATATCCCTATTGTCTCTTGCGCGCATAAAGGCAGCATCTACAGTGTAGATACTCAGCAACTTGCATGTGCTGGGCAGAGCCTGGCCCAGCCTGAGTACAGTGTGCACAGCCCAGGGCTGTTTGACTCCACATCCGCCGTGGGCTACTGTCCCTACAAGTGTGGCAAGAAGAGGGAGAAATGGGTAATTTCAGCAGGGACCCCTGCATCAATGATCTGATCAGCGAGCATCTGGCAATTGGCTCCCAGAGCACCTGGGCGCGGGTCAGATGAATGCGGTGGTTGGGAGGAGCAGACTCACGTTACCTCTGTACCCCACAAAGCAAGCCTTCAATGACCTGCTTCAAGAGAACGGGTCTGCTGGAGGTCTGTGGCTCTGCCGTCATCACAGAAATCTAGAGAACAGGCTGCTACCGTGATCCAGTCTCAACTCTGCCATTACCCTGCTGCACGGAGCTTGGGCCTGAAGTCCGAGGGCTCCACCTGAGCACGGTGTGGACTTCCTGCCAGGAGCTGCTGGGGGGGGCAGGTCTCAGGGGCTCTTCCTTCAGGCCTTTTCTTCTCCTCCACACTTGAGGCCCTGGACTGTACAGTGAGCCTGCAACAGAAGCCAGACACCTGCGTTTAAGTCCTATAGATGCACAGCTTTTGGGGGGGTTTCCTCTAGAAAATAAGAGAATGAGCCGCAGAAGTGTTTCTGAGATACCAGTGTGCCTTCCCTGCAGGTCCAGGCACCTTAAAACCTGTTAAGTTTTTTTATTTTCGGTACCAAGAATCAAACTTGGGACCTTGCACTTTCAAGGCAGGCAGCAGAACCACTGAGCTAAATCCCCTACCTTAAAACCTGTCGTTTTTAAACTCTTCCCAGGTAAATCTGAAGCTTCCCCGTTCCCAGTGCAAGTTGGGGATGTCTGCAGCTGCCTTTCCTCCAAGGATGCATCCTACACAGGGCAGACGGGTGGGTTTGCATATGGGGCGGGGGGGCGGGGAGATGCCGAAGACAACAGTCAGAGAGAACAATGCCCATTGGAAAACCCTGCTTATCCTAACCAACAGCACGGGGCTTGGCTGCAGAAGGCTCCCAACATCAACGGTTGAAAGAAAGCAAGTCAAAGAAATGGCAGCAGCCTGGCTAGTGACAACAATAAAGATGTTCTTTGTTCTTCCTCATGCTTGAATACTGGCTCAGCTCGTCTTAGAAACAGACTGGGAGAGAAAGAAGTGTGTGAGTGTGAGTGTGTGTGTGTTCAATTGTCATTTTTGGATTTTATAAACCTAGTTTAGCATAACAGATCAGGGAGGAGACCCAACAAAGTAATGTTCTTTGTTCTTTTCCAATTGCACTTGAAATACTGTAAGTACTGTATAATAAAACGGGACTCGAACGAAACCTTTTTTCACGGATATGACATGAGGTCCAAGAGAAAAGTAATTTTTGAAAAACACGCATCCATGGTTAAAGATAATATCTTACAATTAAAAAATCAGAATACTCAGTTGGTACTCTAAGCAGAGACTGCCTGTCCTTGGTTTCTCCCGAGATCTCCCGGCCTTCCAGAACCTTGGGCAGGTGTGAGCCCACAATCGTGGGTGGGGCTGAACTTTGCGTTTGTGACTCAGAGAGATGGAGCCCTATCTCCGAGTTCCTCCTCTGCTCTCTATTTGTATGAGTACGCAGCGTTACGGTCATCACCGAGGGTTGGCGGGGGTACATAACACATATTTATTCTTTTTGTGCCCTCCCTTCCTTGGTCCCTTCGCAATTTGCCAGAGCTCTCTCTATTTCCTACCATCTTTTATTTTGTTCTTTATTTACACTGCGTTTCTCCGATGGGAGAAGCCATGTGATCTTTAAGCTTGTGTGTCTGATTTATTCTGCGCAGAATCTCAGCCTCCTACCGAAGGCCTGTGGGGACTTCCAAGGAGATTTCGATTCTAAACTTGAGGCATGATGTTTTCAGGATCCCAACACAACCCAACAGTTTAGCTGCATGGACTCCTATTTGAAACACATAAACAGACTTCGATTTCTTTTAAATGTTACTCTGGGGTAAGTTCTCCCTTAGCCCTGTACCCAACGTTTCCTATTCTCTGCTTTGGGTTTCTCTTTTCGGTTAGGACCTGTTCTCCTTCGCGTTTCCCTGGCCTCAAACCGCCCCACCCGCAGGCGAGGAGATAAGAAAGGGCGGGCGGGGACGGGCCGGAGCGTGACTTCGGCCTGTGGAACAATTCAAAGCCCGGTCTCCTGCCCCTCCTCGCCACACAGCGCTCTCTGGGCAAACCCGCCCGACTCCCGCACCTCCCCAAGGAAAG
>NW_022900947.1:5677939-5681849 GCF_012274545.1 Fukomys damarensis
GGCTTCCAAACCTGCCGCGGGCAAGCGAAGCCAGACGGAGGAGCTCAGGTCCCAGCCCCAGATTCCTCCTCCTTGGGGAGCAGCGTTGCAGGAGATAGGCCCGAAGCCCAGGGTTTGAAGCCTACTCCTGTACCTCCTCGCTGCCGGACCCTGGAGGTGGAAGCTCTCGACCTCTTTGAGCCTCCGCGCTTCGTTGCTAAAGCTGCGGAAGATCAAACCTGAGGCCCAGTGTGAGCCTCAAACGAGCAGACCACTGTGGGACAGTCAGTGCCGGGGCGTTTCCTGCCGCCCCTCCATAAGCAGTGCCCCTCTACCCAGGCGCACCCGGTCTTCCTGAGCAAGGGGTACCCAGGACAGTCTCGCAGCAGTGAGTACAGGGAGCCCGCTGGCCAAGGTTCCCGGGATTGGCTGGCACCTCGGGGCTGCTCCCCACAAAGACGAGCCCGATGGTGTCGGGGCGGCGGCGGCCCTGCAAGCTGCAGATTCTCAGAAGAGCTGGTGAAGTTCCTTTCCAGCCTGTGGTAGGGGAAGGGTCAAGGGGCCGGGGAGCCTGGACTGTGGGCAGGACGCGGCGCGCAAGCAGCGCGCAGGGGAGAAGTGGAGATCAGCAAGAGCGCTAGCCACAGGGCACGACCTCTGCCCTTGAAAGGAGCGAGGCCCAGAATGCCTGCTCGTGATGCAACCCTCCCGACCTCGTCCTGATGAAGGAGCCGGCGGAGACACTGGCCGATGGGCTTCTTGGAAACACAGCTGCAGAGTTCAGAGTCTTCCCACAGGAGTGGGGGCCGGTTGGGAGGGGCCCCGAGAGTCTGAACTGGTCCCTGCCTGAGATCTCTAGTGTTAAAGGGAGCCAAACCAGGAAACGCAGTACTTCTGTGGATTGGAGAATCAAATCGGAAGTCTGCCATGTAGAGAAATTGTTCCCTACATTTTAGCTCACCCTTTTCATCTCTCCTTGTAACTTCCACACGTGGGTCACAGTTCTGAGTCTTTAGACTCGTAGAATAGGTGAAAGGTGATTCTCAGGTCTCTGGACATGGAGCTGTTACCGACTCCAGCTCTCATGCGAAGAAGTTGCAAGCTGGTTCTCGTTTGTCCAAACCTCAATTTTTCATGTAAAAGTCAATCAATAATAGAACTTCCTCCAGGGAGGCATCCACATGTAGCAAGCGAAAAGATTTGTAAGAAGCGACCAAATGCCTGCACTGGCGTTTCACAGAAGCCCAAATGCAGTGTGATAACATAATTTACAGGGTCCAGAAATGACATATGCACACCCTGGGAGTGGGTCTGGTGGGGCAGCAACCGCCGTTGCAGAAACCTTGATAGTTGTGTTCGGCAGAAGCCCTGGTGTTCGTCCGGACGTGTGAACCGTGCCCACTTCCCGCACTCACACTGCTGCGCTTCGTGTTTCCTTCCCCATCTCCTGCCTGAATTCTTGTTTGATTTTTTTCTTTGTGCTTAAAAAAAAAGCACACTTTTAAACACGTATCAGTACGCGTGCGCGGTAGGTGCCGTTTCCAGTCACCTTGGGGAGTGGGTGCAGGCTCGGACCACGGCTTCTTTCCTTTGTTTAATCCCCTTCCCTTCCCTCTCCCTCTGCCCTCTGCCACTTCCTCGTCTCGATTTTCATTCTTGCTGTTGTTCATCTTAGCTCATGTTACGGCACGGAATGTCTGTCCTCGTTGGGGTTACTAGGTTCCTGTACACGGCACATCTTTATTCTACTGCTCCTCACCCCTCGCCCTGGTTTCCTTGGACCCCTGCCCTACTGCAAGAGCTCTATGCCCTTGTCCGCTTCTATCCATCCTCTGTCCTCTTTGTGCTTGGCCTCAAATGAGAGATAACGCGTGGTATGCGAGCCTGTGTCTGGCTTACTTCAGTCAAAATTGTATTTTCCAGGGGCACCTATTTTCCCACAAATGATTCAAATCTGTCATGCTTTATAGCTGATTTGTATGTGTATATATATGTATGTGTGTATGTATCACATTTTCTTCATCCAGTCTGTCGGTGGGGGTAGAGGCTGCAGCTTCTAGGCTTTAGCTGTTATAAATCATGCTCTGTAGACATTTCTATGCTTGGGTCGCTGTAGTATGATGTCTTCAACTCTTTGGGGAAGATACCAAGGCGGCAGATAGCTGGGTCCTACGGAATCTCTGATTTCAGTGAGTTTCACGGTGGTTGTACCAGTTTACATTCCCACCAGCAACAGCACGGTTCTTTCTCCACCACAGGCGTGCTGGCATTCGTTTCACCTAAATGCCTGTTTTCTGTATTTCCTGGGTCGCTTCTGCCGAATGAATGGTGTCCCCTGCTGCCATGGCCGAGACCCAGAGGTCCCCTGTGAGCCTCCGATACTCACATGGGAAGGGAATCGGATGACGGGGGCTTAAAGCTGACTTGCACTTAGGAGTGGGGTCTGGGGGAAGAGGGAGTCACGGTGGCCTGGAGGGGCTCTGTCTCCCTTCCCAACTGCTCCCTTTGCTCTCTGCTCCCCAAGCCCCATGTCTCCCTGGAGCCAGCTCACTATGGACTGCAACATAACCCGCAGTAAACCTCTCCTCCTCTAATGTTCGGGCATCGGGTATTGTGTCTCAGTGACGAAAAAGTAACCAAGACATCTGCTGACCGTGAGTGTGACCTTCTGGAAGTGATTGAGGTCATTCAGTGGGCCCTTTTCTCTCAGACTGGAAGAGATTAAGAGAGGCAATGGCCTCGTGGGGACACAGACGCACACAGAGGACAGCACTGCAGACAGAGGCACACACTGGAGTTCCCAGGCCATCAGGAAGCTGGGAAGCCAACAAAGCCCCCCCATCCAGGAAGGTTCTAGAGGGCAGGAGGTGCCGGCTGCCCTGTGGGCATGGACTGGGTCACTTGCCACTTGCCACACCTTGGTGGAGCAGTGAGGCGGTGCAGCTTCTGGCCCAGGGCTAAGGTGAGAGGAACAAGGTGCAGCCTGTAGGGAGGATTCATTGTGTTGGGGATAGCAGGCCACAAACCAGTAAAGGAAAGCATAATTAATGTGCAGGCAAGGCTGGATGCCAGGGAGGGCATAAAGCTGGGTACTGTGGTGTGGCAGGGTGTGGATGCAAAGCAAGAGAAGGGTTGACCTGGAAGGTGCAGGGGAGGAGCCTTTGAGATGGGCATTGAGGGATGCACACAAAGAGTTTCTACCCGGCAGAGGAGTATGTGCAAAGGACCTGGGGCAGATAGCTTGGGGCATATTTGGGGAAAAGAAGGGAAGCCTGCGGCTTTAGATCATCCTAGGCACTTACAAATTGTGTGATTTTAGGGGGTCCTTTACCGAGTTATGCCAGTAAGAAATGGCACAGTAAGGCTTATAGGACCATCTTTTCTGTTCCTCAGCATAGCCGTCCACACTGTATTAACCCATTTTATTTTCTCAAGGAGCCTCAAGCGTTCCCGAATATTAGTTACACCGTTGGACTAAAACCCCACTTCGCCTTAGACCCGCACTGGGAGCTTTGCGCCCACCGTCAGTCGCTGTGAGCACACACAGTAGAAGACCCAAGAAAGTGACCTTTCCCTCTCTGCTTTTCAGAAGTTTCTACAGCTCCTTCCAGCCTTAGCTTGCTTATCCGTGAAAGCGGGATGAAGGCCTCTTTGCCCCAAAGCTGGTACAGGGCAGGCCTGGTACTCGGACTTCGCTCTTCTCGAGTAAAGTCCTGGGGCGCGGGGTGTGGACGCTTAAATCGGAGTCCGGACCTTCTCACTCAGCTTTGCTGGCTGTGTGACCTCGGGCGAGTTACTGCCAGTCTCTGAGACGGTTTTCCCAGCTGCAAAACAGCAGGAACCAGAGCAACCTTTCTGCGAGGTCGCCAGGCGGGCGAGGACCCGGACCCTCCCCAGCGGCCCGCCCGTCGGGTGGCGCTGCCCCTTTCCG
>NW_022900947.1:5682262-5694484 GCF_012274545.1 Fukomys damarensis
GCTCGCCAAGGGGTCGCCAGCACCGCCGCTCGCATTCTGTCAGACCCATGAGTAGGCGCGCGGCGCCCCCCTCGGTGCTGTAAGCTCCTCAGAAACAAGTGTGCCATATGCGTGTATGAAAATGTGCAATGGAACCCATTTTCTGCGTAATGCAGGCCAGACCTCTGTTTTGTTCGTAGTGCAGGTTCCAGGATTCTCGCCGTGCTTGGCAGAGAACAGGGCTGGCTTCCAGGACCAGTCTGGCCAGAGCCATCAGCATCCCTTGCCTAGGCAGGGCTCTGATGCAGTGTGGGGACCCGGGGACCCGCGTTGGCTGGGAGGGAGGAGCAGAGAAAGGGAGAGGGGCGTTTAGAAGGTCCTGGCGATCAGACAGCCTTCGTACGGCTGAGGGATTCGCGTGGGCTGTCGCTCTTGGCTAGGGCTGCTTAGCAAGGAGCAGGTTCCAATTCGTTTAGAAGCTGGGGGACATAGCCCTTGCCCCTGGTAGATCTAGGCGGAGGCGGTAGCCCGGGTCCTGCTTATCCATACTGCGGCATCCAGAGGGGACCCTACATAGTCTCAGAGCCCTGCTTCTCAGTCGCTGTGGGATCCTCCAGTCCTACAGAGAGGGGTCCTGCCTGCCTGGCAGACGCCTCCACCGTCCCCGCAGCCCTATAGGGTCTCTGGCTAGGCGGCTGTCTCTGCATACTGACCACCAGGCTTCTGTGGAAAGACCCAGCTTTCCCTCTGCCTCCAATGTCTCTTACCTTTCTCCTCTCAACTCAGAAATCACCTTCTCAGAGGCTTTCCTGACCACTTCACCTTACAGGGGTGTGGCTTCCCCTTGTACAACACTGGATTTTACATTCCTCAGAAAGCAGCCAGGGGTGGTGGTGCACACCTGTAATCCCAGCTCTCTGGAAGGCTGATGCAGGAGGATCACAAATTGAAGTCCAGTCTGAGCAGCTCAGTGACTTAGCGTGACCTTATCTTAAAGGCGGGGGGCTGGGGATGTGGCTCAGTGCAAAGGCCCTGGGTTCAATCCCTAGTACCACAAAAATAAACAAAAACAAAACAGAATAGAACCTCCTGAAATTATCCACTTTGGTTTCTTCATTCTCCTCCACTGTGAAACAAGCTGTCACCTCTCTGTTCGCTATTACAGCCTCAGTACCTAAATCAGAGGTCCCAACACTTAATAGACACACAGTGGTAGTTCAGTTCCCATTTATTCAAGAAAAAACTGGAAGAGCCAGATCATGAAAGCACCCTTGGAATTCCCGGGTCAGAATTTGAACACAACAATGTTCCTCTGTGCTTCCGTCTCCAGATTTTTCTCCTCTGAAAAAGTTATGGGGAAGACAATTGCCTTTGCTCCAGGTTGCCACCAGGATGAGTAACTTTCACTGATGACTTAACCACGGTGCTCATATTGGGAGCCAAATGCGACTCAGCCATTGTTACAGTCAAGAGGGACAGGGTTACCTGCAGTGCTAAACACTCCCCCATTCTTAGAGGCTGAAAAAGACCTCGATTTAGTTTTACTTACAGCACATGTGCATCATGGATTCCCTGAGGACTGAGCCACCAGCTGATAGGCTCTCCTGGTCAAGGGGAAGGAAAGAGGAGTACTTAACTAAGTGCTGACTCATTAACTTCCAATCAGAAGCAGCAAATGACTTCCACTTGTGTTTAATTGGCCAAAGCCAGTCACATGACCCCACCTAACTGCAAGATACAGACAAGCTCCATCTTCCCCTTGCCTTCCAGAACTGCAACTGCTTCCTAAACAAAAACAACTACTGCTATTATTTATTCTTGCGGGCTCTCTTCTGGTATACTGTGAGGTGTAGTTGCTAATAAGCCTCTTTCAATTTCTTGCCCTTCTTCAGGTGCGCAAAGTATGCTCCATCTTCAGGTTGTGAACTACCAAAATCTGTGTGGGGCATCCTGGACTAATTTTTCATTAAACCCTGTGAATTTATGAGGTCAGGCTGAGGCTGATGGTGTTAAAGACATGACAATTGTTTATGCTTGGCTATGAGCAAGTAAGGAGCCATGACAAGATCTAAGTAAGATAACAAAACATCTCCCAGTTATCCTGTGAAGAGTAAATATTGTGATACTGTATCTTATTGATTGATCACATCAGATGATAAAGCCATTGACAAATAATAGATTGTCAGTGTGTGTCATTTTAACTTATTATTAGAGGTGAATACTTATTTTTCTACACATAGACTTCAATTATAGTTATTTTAAATTTATTTTGTTAAAAGGAATCGGATAGTTTTAAAATCCAGTTTCAAATCAAAGTTGAGTTTCTCCACATTTTTAATAATTCACTCTTTGAAATGATAGATGTGTTGCCTATAGACAAGACCCATAGATAGTAAAAAAAAGAACTAAAATTTTAAGTTCCAATTTTTTAAGAAGAAGAAATTATGGGTAATTTATAGTTGAAGTGTGTTTGGAAAGGGACTCAAGAAGTAAAAATGCAAATTGCTTGCAAATATTTGTGAAAAATTACAGAAAGGTTTTAACTCTTAGTAAACTAAATAATAAATTGAGTTTTATATATCATCATTTTAGAGGATGCATTAGAAATCTTAGTAACAATCAGTCTTTTTTACAATAAAGAAATGTTTTTATTTTCCCAGGTTACCTTCTAAACCTATTCATATGCATATTTATTTTTTACATATTTACTGTTATATTAAAAGAATTTTCTAGTTTTGTAGGGTATGATTCACACTGCATAATTTTTTCCTCTCTTCACTATTTCAAAATCTCTCTCAAACATGTTACTTCCCCTTATACATGCTAATAATCTTGTGTATTAGTTTTTAAAAATTATTGTGTATATAGTATTTGAGGTTTACAACATGATGTTATGGGATACATATACATAGTAAAATGAGCACTACGTTAAAGTCGATTGACACTTCTTTTCTCACATAGTTACTTTGTGAAAAGACTAGTTAAATCTACTTATTTAATAAAAATTCCTAGTATAATTCAGTTTAACTGATGTACTTTTGCTGTACATTAGATTTGCAGAATTCTTCATCTTTGTGCTACTTTGTATCCTTTCTGTGTCTTCCACTTTTCCTTGCCCATGGTAGCCACCACTATTTTGTTCTCGATCTCTCCTGCATATTTAACTTTTTAAACAATTTTACATATGAGTGGAATTGTGCGATATTTTAATATTTTTCTTTCTGTATCTGGCCTATTATAATTAGTGCAGTGTCATCCAGATTCACCCATCGTGTGGCAAATTGCAGGGTCTGTCTTGAAAGATTGAATTATATTACATCATACATCTTCATAGATTTCCTTTGTCCATTTGTCCACTGATAAACAGGTACTTGGTTTCTGTATCTTGGCTGTTTGGAACACTGTTGCAATAAACATGGAAGCACAGATATCTTTATGGTGTGATGATTTCATCTTCTTGGGTATATGGCTAGAAGAGAGATTGCTAGGTCATAATATAATTTCATTTTTAATGTGGAGCATGACACTGGGTTCCACAAACATCCCTTTTCTACTGCAAATTTTTACTTTAGCATAATAATAGCCACATATGTGTCTCAGTACTGTAACCTTTGCCTGAGGGATACAAGAAGAAACCTTTGTGTTTAACTACGTAGTGTGATGAAAGGCAAGGTGTGCACACCCTTGCAAAAGTGGCAAACTTGGATTTTCACCCACATGATGCTGTAGCTAATAGATTTTGCATATGTCTACCTGAGCATCACAGAGGGTGTAATACACCCCCACTATTCTAGGATTTTTTTTTTTTTAAGTTTTGATTTTTCTGGCAAAAATTGCTTAATTAGATACAATGGCACATGAAAAACCAGATTCACAAGTTTTGGATGAGGTCAAAAGATGACCCACTATGGTAAAATGTATGTTTTTATAGCAGAAGAGTGATGTGGCTAGATGATGATGATGATGATGATGATGGTGATGATGAAGAAGAAGAAAATGACTTTGATGTTGGCCATGTGAGCCAAAATTCCCGTGACAGTGAAATGAAGCAAGAATTGACACATAGACACAGGGGATGTAGACCTATCTCCTTGATTCAGATGATGAAGGAAATAGCAGTGTGAGTGTGTATTTGGCAAGTATAAATGTTGCAAAATGGCCACACAACCAAATGGAAAGATCCAGTGTTAGAACTAGGTCAAAAAATATAGTGAGGGTCTTTGCAGAGTTGAAGCATAATGGACAAAATGCCAGGACTGCCATTCAAAATTGGAAACTGTAGCCAGTGAAATGCTATAAGATCCTGTGAAATATGCAATGGCTGAAATACAAGTAAAATGTTCTTCATGAACCACTAGCCATGTTGAAAAATGCACTTATTATGACACCTCACTAGGTGAAATGAAAGCATTCATAAGTTTGCTGCACTTAGCAAAGATTTCTCATGGTAATTGCAGGAATGTAAAAGACTTATGTAAAAGCAATGGGTCAAAATATGCCAAAAAAATTTATCCTGTGGTAGATGCTAGGTCCTTCTTGATATAGTACAAAACTGAATGATGTTGTCAACAGACTTGTTGCTCCCATCTCCCAAACTAATTGGAATGTGACATTTGACTATTGGTTTTCTAGTTTCCAGGTGATGTTATATTGGCTAATAGAGCAGAAGTTGACCAGCACAGGAACAGTATATAGGAACAGCAGAAATTCCAAATGAAATGTTGCAATTTGAAAACAGAGAATTTTATAGTACAATCTTTGGATTTCAGAAAGATTTACATTGGCCTTGTATATGTTGAAGAAAAACAAAGTGGACTACTGATAGCACCATTGTACCATGATAGAAATATTGATTGCAAAACCTCAAGAAAATAGAAGCCTGAGATGGAAACTTTCTATAATAAAACCAAAGGTGCAGTAGATGTTGGTGAGTTATGCAGCAACTACGATGTCACTTGAATCACAAAGCATTGGACAACAGTTGTGCTTTACTTGATCCTAACCATGTGTGGCATAAGTAGTTTGATAGTTTACAAAGAAAAAAACAAGTGCAAAATACCACAGAGAAATTTTCTGAGAGGATTGGGACAGGAACTCATAAGAGATCATTTACAGCAGAGGAAATAAAGTGTTTCTGTACAGGGAACTATGCAAAAACGTTGTAGAACATGCTGGTGAGCTGACAGGTGAACAGGCAGATTCAGCATCCCAAAGACCTATTGTGACAATTGGAAAACCAAAAAGATGTCAACTGTGCCCTAAAAGAAAAGAAAGAAAAACAAAAATATACTTGTATATAGAGTATGCAGTTGTCATGTGTGAAGACTGCCTTAGGTATGAAAGTTGAAGCAAAGACTACATCGTACTTCACATAAGTTCTTATTTCTGATGTTACCTTTTAGGTGTCTTAAGTAAATACACAACTGATATGAAAATGTTGGTGTTTATTCTAAATGTGCAATACATAGTAGTAATTTAATTCTTTATTTTATTGGTATTTTATGTTCCTGTTTAGTACACACTGTATGATATAATAAGTACCTCCAGACAAAACAGCAAAGCCAGTGACATGTCAAGTAAGTCCTATGAAAAGGCCAGGAAAGCAAAACACAAGTGCTGTCAGTGTAAGTGATATGTGTGAATGGAACGGGCTATTGTCATGTGTGAAGACTGCTTCAGGTGTGATAATTGAAGTAAAGATTTGTTTGTACAGTGCTATTGGTATATTCATGGTCGCTCATATAGGAATTTATTTCTGTTGGTCTTTTTAAGGCTTTGTAAACCAAAAAACAGGTGATGTTAAAAATTTTGGTGCTGAAGGAGAGCCACGCCTGCTCCCGACCCAGCCGCCATCGCTCAAGTGGGGGGAGGTAGCCTGGGCCCTGATCCACCACGGGAAGGAGAGCCACGCCTGCTTCCGACCCAGCTGCCATTGCTCAAGTGCAGGGAGGTAACCTGGGCCCCGATCCACTGCGGGAAGGAAAGCCACACCTGCTCCCGACCCAGCCGCCATCGCTCAAGTACCGGGAAGGTAGTCGTGCAGGCACCCCTGAACCCCCATAAGTCCCCCCACACACACTCTCAGACCTCCTGACTGTGCCAGTCTTTGGACCCACTCTGCAGAGGCAGAGGTGGTCATCAGGGGTATTTTTCTGAGTTTCCAACTTTGAACATCTTTAAAGAAAGAGCATGGGAAACCTGTAATAGAACATTGTGGAGTTCAACCATTCAGAAGGTTGGGGAATTCAACCTGGGCCTTGCAGCCCGAGGTCAGTCAGCATCATGGGGTTCAGCCATCAACTAACTGAGACCAGGGAACTTGCATCCTCACTCTTTTTGAGCCATTAAATGGTAAATGCACTATATTGAAATTTTATTCACTGCAGACATGTTCTGGACTGCTTCTAGATTTCAATTTAATTCAAATGATTTAAGGGTGATAGACTAGTGACTACCACAGGTGGTCAGTGTGAAAGTTGTGCTTGATCTTAAGGTGTTGCTGATTGTATCAGTTGGGATGAAGCATTGCAGTTGATTCGATGAGCTGTTTCTCTGATGTTATGAAGATGAGAATGTCTGTGGGTCGTTAGAGACACAGAAGCTAGGGTGCGACTATATCAGGAAGATTTGGGTGATAATCCAGAGATTAGACCAAGGACAGTCCGACAACAAAAATAAAAATGAGAAAACACTTAAGCAAGACACAAAGACAGACTTCCAGTTCACCAATGGCAAACAGTAGGGCAAATGAGGATGAAAAGGCCCATAGTGAACCACCAGGACACCCTGAACTCAAAGCACAGGAAGTAACAAAACAGATCAATCAGGCTCTAGAAAATTTCAAAACAGGGATAATTTCCCAGATAACCATAGAGATAGTGAGCAAAATGGAAGTTGTGATTCGAGACTCTAGAGCAGAAACTGACAAAAAAATAGAAGAGCTCAGGACCATGATAGAAGCCATGAAGGCTCAGCATAAGAAAGAAATGGAAAAAATTAACGCCCAACGTAGGAAAGAAATGGAAGCCATAAAAGAGATGCAAACAGATATCCAGGAGATTAAACACTCCATAGAAAGTGTACGCAACAGAATAAAAGAATGCGAAGATAGACTCTCAGATATAGAAGATAAGATTGCAGTCAGTGATCATGAAAAGAGAAGTCTCTTAAAAACAGTAAGGAATCATGAGAAATCAATCCAACAACTCCTAGATGACACAAAGAAAAATAACATAAGACTGATAGGAATCCATGAAGTAGCAGGAGAAAATACAAATGACTTAAAAAAGCTGTTTGCAGAATTAATGACAGAAAACTTCCCAAACAGAGGGGAAGAATTTGACATTCAGATAACTGAGGCATATAGGACCCCAACTAGCTACAATCAAAAAAAATCTACACCTAGACATATAATCATCAAGATCCCAGAGACCCAACAGAAGAACAAAATGCTACAAGCAGTAAGAGAAAAGAAACAAATCACATATAAAGGAAAGCCCATCAGAATCAAAGCAGACTTTTCAACAAAAACCCTTGGGGCAAGGAGAGCCTGGAATGAGATATTTCAAGTACTAAAAGAGAACAACCTCCAACCTAGACTGATGTATCCAGCAAAACTCTCTTTCAAGATCGATGGGGAAATAAGACTCTTCAAAGACAAAGAACACCTGAGAAACTACATGAATACCAAACCAGCACTAGAAACAATTCTAAACAAGATCCTAGAAAAAGACAATGGAGGCAACAACACCATGAGGCCCAACAGAGCAATTCAAATAGGCAAGGCAAGAAATTAAAAGGAGAAGGTGAAAAAGTAAAAAGAGTCAACAAAAGGCCAATGCCATGTCAATAATAAGTCAGTACATATCAGTTATAACCAGCAATGTCAATGGCCTCAACTCACCAATCAAGAGGAACAGACTGGCAAAATGGAATAAGAAGCAAAATCCAACAATATGTTGTATACAAGAAACACACCTAGTGCAAAAAGAAGCCCATAGACTGAAAGTGAAAAGATAGAAAACAATTCATGTGACAGGAGCCCAGAAAAAAACAGGGGTAGCAATCTTATTTGCAGACAAAGTAAATTTCAAACCAAAACTGATCCTAGTATTATTGATGATTCTTTCTTTTTTTTTTAATGGAATGTGCTGAGTGTCTATAATTTTGTTCAGATGACTGCAGAACCTGGAAAAGTTGTTGCTGCTATTGATGCATAACATACTGCTATTATTAGTCTTTTTATATAAATATATATATAAATTGAATTTTGGGAAACTAACGGTGCTGCCAATTTTGGAAAAGTCATCCTAATTTACTGTGTTGAGTTGTCATTGTACAGAAATGGACAACCATATTAGTCTAGAAATGTTAATTTATTTATTTTTTATTTTTTTTCCAGGTATACAGGGGTAACACATTGTACTAAATATGTAAGGTCATATCTACGTGGGTTTGATTACAGAAACTAATAAAGTATTCTCTAAATAATGATAAAAAAGAATAAGATAAGACTAAGAGCAAAAAGCAATTTACATATGTTCAGGGACCATTTTCATCTCCAGAATTAAGGATTATTTTAATGTAACATCATTGCCTTTTCTCTTTTACTTTCCTTTTTAGTTTTATTTTAGGATTCCCCATTTTTAATGTTCATACAGAGATTTCTTTAACTGAAATACCGAATAGTTTCTTTGGTGTGAAAAACTATAATAGTACATAGGATCCTAATGAGATAATTAATAATGTGAAATAGGAAGTAATGGGCTAAAGGTGTAGGGAAAGTGGGAAGGGTGGGGGAGAGGTAATAAGGGAGAGGAAAAAAATATGAGAAACTGAAAAAATGGAAATAAAGTGTTTGTAAATGGGGAGGGGAGGAGGGGGTGAAGGGAGGGCAGGGACAAGGGGAAAAAAATGAGAATCAAGACCTATTATATAAAGGTACAAAATCCCAATGATGAATGTAACTGTATTGTATATCTAGATTGTACCAATAAACTCAATTAAAAAATTGTGGTGCTTTTTTATAAATAATAAATATTAAAAACAATACTTTATTTTGTGATTTTTTCCTGTTAAATTCATAAAATTAAAATTAATAGTCAATAGTAATATTAATAAACATGGGTTTGACACACTCATGTTTCTATGCCTTTATGACAAAAGCATATGTTATGCTCTGCGGGGACTCCCATACTGTTTCCATTATGACCACACTAGTTCATTTCTACCATCTGTGTACTAGAGCCCCTTTCCCCATACTCTCACCAACCTTAGCTATCTTTTATCTTTTTGAAAGAGCCCTCCTGACAAGTGTGAAGCGATTTCACAGTGCTTTAATTCACAATTCCCTGTTGACTAGTGATACTGAACACATTTTCATACACATCTATTGATTATTTGAGCATCTTCTTTGGAGAAAGTCTCTTCAAGTCTGTTGCTCATTTTTCAGTCAAGTTATTCATATTCTGTTACTAAGAATGCTTTATAAATCTTGGACATTAACCTCTTATCAGATGTGAGTTTTGCAAATATTTCCCTAGCCCATAGCCTTTTAATTGTGTTGATTGTTTGCTGTGCAGAAGCTTCTTAGATTGATGGAGCTCCAGCTATTTATTTATATTTTCAACCAGAGCTTTTGGTGTAATATCAAAAAAAAAAAATTAACAAGGCCAATGGCAGTGAACTTTCCCAGTAGATCTATACAAATTTCCCACTTAATATAAGAGGTATCCCTATAGGAAAATTGATGGAGTAGTAAATCATTCTTTTGGATAATAGTTGCACGCTATTTCACAGCATGGTTATAATCCAATGAATTTAGCCATCCTAATACCAATTATTAAAAGTTGGTAAATTTTAATTTGTGTGTAACTTTGTCACTTGGCAGATGTTCCTTTCTACATAGTTCCTACTTTAGTAAATACGCTTTCAATTTTACAGAATTTAACCCTACAGCAAAAATTTCAGAGCTAGAAAAAAAAATACCCATTTAAAAAATTCTAATGGATCTTGCCAGGTTAACTTTTTAAAAATCCATTGATACGAAAACACGATGGGACTCCCCATCTTGCCCACCCCTCACTCCCTACTCACTGAATGCCATAACCTCTGAGTGCTTTGTCACCTGCTGGATGGGTACAGTTCACCCCTTGTTACTTTACTTGGACTTTCCCTGATCATGGTGAAGTTGAGCTTCTTTCACTTATCTGTAAGCACCAGAATTTCCTCTTAAATAAATGACTAAATTTGTCCTTCAACTGCTCTCAACTGGGCTGCTCATTCTTATTGTATTAATTTATGGGAGTTTTCTGTATTATATGTATATACGAATCATTTGTTTGCAATTTGGGCTTCCCATATTTTCCTCAGCCCACTCTGTGTCTTCTGGTTTTGTCTATTGTCTCTTAGGTTAAATATTTACATAGTCAAATGTTTCTTCATTTCCCTTGGTCTTTGGAGTTTCCTGTCTTACTTCAGAAGTTCCTACCACTGCCACCAATGTCAGGGGGCATAAAACATTTTTTTTCCTAGCTTTTCTTCTGCCTGCCTTTCATTATATCTCTAAGTACTTACATATATATTGGTCATGGAAAGTACTTTTATGTAGGTGAAAAGAAAGCTCTCCCCTGATCTCCAAGTGTTCCAGAAATATTTATTTAAATAAGTCACTATTTCCCACTGACTTTAATAAGTTTCCTATTTGTGAATTTGCTAGTATTGTTTTGTTGTTTACAGTGACTTTATGTCTAAAAAAGCCTTCTAAGGCAAGGTTAGCTCCCACTCCAATCTTCCCTAATTTTTTTTCCAAGACCATTTTCTTGATATTTTCTGATATTTCTGATGTTTAGTCTTCATATTAAACATAAACACACACATGCAGGTGCACGCGTACACAGAGCCTGGCGGGATTTTGATCCTGTGCCCTCTTCTATAACTGGTGCCTTAACCTCTAACCTCATCCTCCTGAGGGCGGTTTAGAATCCTGAGCAGTGCTCAAAAGCAGCCACCAGGGGTGCTGCTGAGCCGATCAAGTTCGGCGGGTCTCTCAGGCCAAGCGGGGTGGCAGGGGGAGAGGCGGTTCCCCTCCAAGGCTCAAGCCAGCCTTCCCACCCCACTCGTTCATATCTCTGCAAAACTCTGCTTAAGCATCAAGCTGACTAGAGACTCTCCCTCCTAGGAGTGAATCTCAGCTCCATCCTTATTCATGTTTTTGGAGCTCCTCTCTTTGGGAGACAGATGCTGCGCTGGGGCCTAAAATAGCGACTTCACTCGCTTGGGTTATTTCAAGGACTTCTTAAGCGCTCTCTCTTTTAAAGCATTTCTTTAAAAGCTGCCGTTCAGCATTGCCTGAGTCTCTCTAGGGCCTCCCACCCACCCAGCCACCCCACTCCAAATCAATGTCAGCGTCTTTCCAGTCGCTGCAATGCGCTCTCTGACTCTTGTCTCTGCCCTGACCCCACCCGCGTATCTGCCGTTGGACAGGCCCCGTTGTGAGCACTGGAGGCCCTTCAGTGGACAAAAGAACAATGACCTCTGTCCTCCTGAAGTTCTCGTTCTGGAGAAGGGAGTCAGGGAAGGCATAACAGACACAGCAAAGAGCACAGTGAATGTGCGGAAGTCGGGTGACTGGCTGGCTCTGTTTGCGGGGGGTCAAGGAATTTCTCAGGGTACGGGGCATTCGGTGCTGAAAATAGGAAAGTCTCAGTGAAGCGGGAATGAGATGGTCACCCTACGAAAAATGTATCGCCAGGAAGAAAATGGAAAGGAGATATCAGAAAAAGGATACATGCCATTGTATGTATGTGTGCTGGGGTGGGAGATTTTAACCAGAGTGGTCAGGGAGCTCATCCGCTGACAGTGGTCCCTGGGCTACTTCAGGAATGTGGTAGGAACTCGCCTGCATCTGGCCTCTCTGCCAAACTGCTGTTGAACCAAGAATCCGCCTGTTTTGTGTCTTCATGGCTCTCTGTTCAAATGTCACTGTTGTGGCTTGATAAGGCCCCACGGTGATCATGTGCTGGAATTTAATGCCTGTCTTAAAGTATTAAAAGGATGGACTATTAACTGAGGTACGGACTGTGGGAGGTGAACAGAATCAGATGAGAATCCCCCAACACTGAATCCCAGTGGCTTTATAAAAGGGAGAGAAACCAGAGCACCGGCGCACACGCGAACACACACACACACACACACACACACACACACACACACACACACACACACACACCCTCTGTTTGTCTG
>NW_022900947.1:5694743-5761828 GCF_012274545.1 Fukomys damarensis
CACACACACACACACACACACACACACACACACACACACAGAGTCTCTGTTTCTGTGACTTCTGTTGTTATATCTCCCACTTCATTCCCACTCTTAGCTATTTGAGACTTCTTCATTTGTATAGCTAAAAATTCTGTCAATTGACTTTGAAAACACAGCTCTTGGCTTTGTTAATTTCTTTTGTATTTTTTAAATACTTTTCATTTTGCGAGTCTCTAATCTGATGCTGATCACTTTCTTTCTTTTGCTATCTTTTGAGTTAGTTTTTGCTTTTCTAGCTTTGGAGATGTAGAGTTAGGTTGTTGACTTGAAATCCTTTTTCTGTCTTAGTGTGAGCAGTTATCACTGTACTTGCCCCTCTCTATGGGTCTTGCTGCCTCCTACCTTTTGGTCATATGTACTTTATTTTCATTTTACCTTATTTTCAAATTCTCACGAGTTGTATAAGAGTCAGTTGGTTAATCTGCATGTATTTGTGGATTTTCTTGCTTTCCCTTTGCTCTTGACTTCTAATTTCATTGTATCATAGTCAGAGAAGATATTTTGTAAGATTTTAACTTTCTTAAGTTTGTTAAGAATTGTTTTGTGGCGTAACATATGGTACATCTTAGAGAATGTTTCACCTGTGCTGAGAAATATAAAATTTACTGTTATTGGGTGGTGTTAGTCGTCTGTTAGGTTCATCTGGTCTGCAATGTTCTTGAGGTATTCTCTTTCCTTGTTTATATTGTCTGGTTTTTCTCTTCATAAGTGAAAGTGGACTATCAAACTTTCCTGTTGTGTTGCTCTCTTTGTCTTCGGTTCTGAAATGCTTGCCTCGTATATGTAGCAGCTCTAATGCTAGGTGTGCACATCTTTGTAATTGTATTTTCTATGTGAATTCACCCTTGGCCTTCCTGTTTCTGGCGATAGCTTTTGTCTGAATGTCTATTTCGTGTGATGTGGCTATGGCTTCCATTGTGCTCTGTGAGTTCCCATTGGTGTGAAATCGCTTTACCAACCCATTACTTAGAGACTGTGGATGTCCTTACACCCAAAGTGAGTCTCTTTAGATGGCAGAGTTAAATCCTGTTTCTTTTGTTATTTTGTTTGCTTAGTCCAATGCCATTCTTACTTTTATTTTTCCTGTTCTTATTAGTGCCTGTTAGTTTTACAAAATATTGGGCTTCGATGGATCTGTTTTGATCGTATCCACGCCATCACCCTTTCTTACGACTCTCCTTTCCTTTCCTCCTATTCCCTTAATCTTGTCTTAGCACAGTCTCCCTTCCACTTCTATGCCATTTTTTTAGATTCCACATATTAGGGATAGAAAGGGATAGACTTTCTGAGTCTATCTGTTTCGATCAACATGAAGTAGATCCTGTTTCTTTAACTCATCCAGTCAATCTTTATAGCCAATTGCTTTAAAAAAAAAACTATTCTATAGTTTCAGATTAACTTTAAATTTCCAGAAATGTTGCCAAGATAGCACAGAGAATTTCTCTGTAATTATCAATGCCTCCTGTTGCTAAGGTCTTTCTCTAAGCTCTGTATATTACAAATGCAGTAAACATAATAGTTAGGAATGAAGGAACCAGTCTGATACATTTTTATTACCTATGGTCCACACTCTGTGTGGCTTCCTTTAGTTTTACACCTATCACAGGTTTTCTGCCTCAAGATCCCATCCATCCCATTTACTGGTCTTGCCTCTTTAGGCTCCTCTAGATTGTGAAGAATTTTCAGACACTCCTTGGTTTCGATAACTTTGACAGCTCTGAAGACCAGGCACTCCGTAAGACACCGTCCAGTTTGGGTTTGTCTGACATTTTTCTCACGGTTACGTGGTGGTTGTGGGGAAGACGGCTACAGAGGGCCTTTCTCATGGCCCCAATCAAGGGGGCTTGTTCTCAGCAGGATCGGTCACTGACGATGCGAAGCTTGACCATCTGGGTGCGGTGGGGGATATCAGGCTTCCCAACTATAAAGTTAATTTCCCCCACTTTCCTTACAGTACTCTTTGGAAAAAAGTCCCTCTGAACGGAATATCTACATAAATTATTTGGATTCTCTGTAGAATACACTTGCCTGTTGTTCATCACCTATTTTATACTTTCGTTCATAGTGTTAGGAAGTATGACCAAAATATGCATTGAATATTTAAAATTGGCTACAGTAAAAGCCACGTTCATTCTTTTTAGAATACTTCCCCTTGCTTTGAACCCACGTATCTCATCATTCCTGCCGCTTTCTGAAGCAGTGTGGGAGGTCCTCTTTCCTGAACATCTTCACAAGCTGTGATCAAAAACACAATAAATGCTGCTGCTAAGCGCCACCCAGTGGAAAGGCAGGCTTGTAAAACATTATGGTGCATCCTTTTCCACGTCGATCACTGGATCTGACACCATGTGATCTCCGGCTCTTCCTCAAAGCCTAAAGAACCACGGAGTGTTTTGAAGTTTTGAAGCTTTCGAATTCATACGAGGCATGGGAGCAGCTTTGAAACAGGGCGAGGAAGACACTCGGAAGAACCCTTCCAGAGTTGCTGCAGAAAGTGGCCGGAGCCATGGGGTGAGTGTGTTAGAATCAAGTGGTAATATGTGGAGAGGGATGATGGCAATGTGTATTTTACTGTAATACATTTTTATAATTGCAGCATTCATTTTCCCCCAGGCATATCCAGTATACCCGCTATTCATTTTGTTGCTTAGATTATCACACTGGCAGCTGTTTCAGTTGGCTTCTGGGTCCCTTTGACAGCTCCCTACCCAGTGCAGGTGTTTTGAGCGCTTTCCTCCTTTCTGGTTCTAGCAGATGCTCCAAGGACATTGTGAATGTTTTCTGCTCCAGCTTCAGAGCCAGCCTTTCTCCATGGAAGCCTGGATTCCATTACTGGGCGATATCAGATTCCAAGAGCAGGGCATCAGGTGATCACAATGCTGCTGGGGTCTCTGCGCTTCTAGCCCCTCCAGACGGACAGAGCGTGTGCTCGCTCACACGTGTACCAGCTGCGGGGTCTGAATGCTCCCTCCAAAATTCAGGCGTTGCTCAAGGGATACTATCAAGTATCAAGAGGTGGGGCCTGCCTCAGGCGATTAGGCCCGAGGGCTCCTCCTCCTCCCCGTGAGATCAAAGCTCTTATGGGGCTTCAGGCTGGGGCCTGTGCACCTGCATTGTACATTTATCCTTCTAAAGTGATCCACATGTATCTACATTAGGGTAAACGTGAGTCATGCTCGTTTCCTGCTCTACAGCAGTGTCGCGTGGCTCCTTCGAACCCTACTGCCTTGCTTATCTGCGGCCTCCCACCACAATAGCGAGAATCCTGGCTGCCCCACCCCCAGCCCTGTGGTTGCTCTATCCCAGAACCACTTGTACAGAGCCCAGGAGAAGAAATTTAGCACTTAGAGGGCAGTGCTGTGCTCCCTTCTTCTTGTCTTTTCTTTTGCAATCTGCTCAGTTCAAGAGTTAAGTAGGCCAGCACCTCACCCCGCCCCATTGACTTGCTGGTAGTTTGCCAAGGGTTTTTACATCTTTGTCTTTTTATTAATCTCATTTGATTTCTTGGTGTTTTGCTTTCGGTTTGTTTGTTTGTTTGTGATTGATGTTATGCCAGCTGTATAAAAAAAGAGTTGGAAAGTGTTTCCTCTTTCTGTATATCCTGAAAAGGTTTGTAAGTTTGGTATTATTTTTTTCATAGTAATAGGATTCATCTTGATCAAGAGCTTTGCTTTTGTGGGAAATCGAATTTCTTTTTGAGACAAAGTGCTATTCGGATATTTTATTTCTCTCAGCTTTATTAAAATAAAAGTGCTTCTGGTATTTCTTTACTAATTCTTCAATGTCTACAGTGTCTGTTTTGCTGTTTCTTAGCACTTTATGTGCTACTTGCTTTTGTTTTTTTATTATTTTAGCCCATTGTTTATTAATTTCCTTATTAACTTTTTAGTAGTATGTGTTTGTGATACACAGTAATTACATTCATTTTGGGGGGAATTGGTTCACATAAATATCACATATAGATAAGTTTTATTCCTCTTCCTGCCCTCTCTCCCCTCTTCCCCAAATCCTCTGCCCACCTCTAAAGAGTCTACGCCTCGGTTCTTCTCATCTGTCCTGTTCTTTGTTCTTTAAATTATTTATCTACGAGGTTTCTTATATAAGAGAAACCATAGAATATTTAACCCTATGTGTTTATTTTACTCAGCATCGTGGTCTCAAGATCCACCCTTTTTCTATACATTTTTTTTATAAGTGACTCAGGTACTCACATTTATTCTTTATGGCTGAAATGGAATATATATAGGCACATAGATTGCTCCCATAACTTAGCTATTGTAAATTGAGCTGCTGTAAATATGGGTGTGCATACATCACTGTAACGTAATATCTTTGACTTTTGAGAAGATGCCAAGGAGAGGTAAAGCTAGGTGAAAAGGAATTTCTATTTATAGGTTTCTGAGCCATCTCCATACTGACTGGCATAGTGGTTGTCACCCCCACCCCATAACATAGAAGGGTTTCTTTCTCCTTACAAGCTCATTGGCATTTGTTGGTTCTTGTGTTCTTGGCGATGGATATTCTTTCTGGAGTAAGATGGAATCTTGGCATTGTTTGTTTTTCTTTCATAGCCCAAGATGCAGAATATCTTCTCGTCACTTATTTTCTGTCGGTAGTTCTTCTTCTGAGAAGTGTCTGCTCATTTCAGTTCCCCCTTTTTTTTTATTGGGTCTTTTGTCTGGGGAAGTTTCGTTGTTGTTTTTGTTGTCCTTTATACATTCTATGTGTTACTTCTCTGTCTGAGGAGTAGCTGGAAAAAAATTCTCCCACATTCTGTAGTTTGTCTCTTTACTGTTGTTTCCTCTGCTGCACCAGGACCTTTTTAATTTGATACAAACCCATTTCTTCATTCTTGGTAATTTTTGGCAGTTGGGGTTCTGTTCGGAAAAGCCTTGCCTATAGCTATGTCTTCAAGAGCTTTACCTATAAAACTGAATGAATTTCAATGGCTAGATTCAATGCTGACCTTACGGGGAAGTTTGATTCGGTTCTCGCCCAGTTCAGTTTGTGACCAGAATTGCAGAGAGAATGGAGTTTGTGAATCAAGGTACCTCTGTATTTTATCTTCCAGCCGATTCAAGGTTTCTGTTTTTATATCTAGGTTTTCAATCTATTTTGATTTGATTTTAGTACAGAGTGAGCAGAATGGGTCTGCTTTCTTCATTTTTCACCATGTGGATTACCTGACTTCTCAGTGCTGTTTGTTAATCTTTTCCTCCAGCGCTTCTGGCTCCTTTGTCAAAATCAGATAACTAACAGTGTATGGTTTGTTTCTGTGGCTTTTTCTTTTCTTTCCGTTCTTTTTTTTTTTTTTAGAGTAGGAAAAATTTATTGAGGGAAAGAAAGCTTGTAAGAAAGACAGAAGGGAGGCCAGAAAGTGGGTTTCCTGCTCACCCTACTCCTCCAAGATGTTTTATGCAACAAAGCCATGTGGTGAGGTGGGTACAAAGTGGGATAAAACTGTAAGATCCGATGGAAAATTACAAGGTGGGCATGAGGTAGGGCAGAACCATTACCAACCAATAAGATTACATGTACAGTCATCCAGGTAATATTGATTAAATGGAGATCAAATGGGGGAGGGAATCAAATGGGGGAGCAAGACACATAGCAAAAGTACACGGATTTTCAATAAGGGTGGAGGGTCAGGGATATTTCCTGGAAAGGCTGGGTTAAGGCCTTGGCCCCCCACCCAGGTGATTGAAACCTATTTGGAATATCAGTCACTGCTGTTTATCCCCAGGGGAAGCACAAAGCCGTAGCAGTTTCTCTCCTTTTACCATTCTGGCCTTCAGTGAATGTATCTTTTTTGTCCTCCATGTTGGCTCCTTGCTGTGTTGGCTCCTTGAGGGTGGCCTTGTCTAGCTGCCTACAAGATACCTAATTAACTTACATATCTACAATATTCCCCCCTTTGAAGAAGTACCCCCAACTGCTGTGAGGGGGCAAAGAGTGAAGATAGCTTGGGCTACTTCCAGCTGAAGAGGTTCATGGCTGTGATCAGCAGTTAGAGTTACTCTACAGAGGGTCTATCTAAGGCCTTCAGTTAGGTGCCTGGCATTGTCATCTTGGTAGCTGCATAGCTTGTAAGTCTGGAAGAGACAAAACCAAAGAAACAGTTAAGAATGCATGGGCCAAATTATAAGGTCAGCAGTATTGTAATGAATGTAGCCCACAAAGAGGATAAGGAATAGGTCCAGGGGACTTCAGAATCCAACGTCGAAGTCTTATTGTATAGTTTAGCAATTATGAGCTATTTACAAGGTCAGCCTGGTGGATCTCAGTAAAAGAAGTCTACCACATTTGTCCTTGGTTCCATTTGTATGACTGCTTGGAGTTTGGCAGCCAAAGATGTAGGATCCTGTAGGAAAGGTTCCTTTGTGTCCTGGATCTTGTAGACCTTGAGGGGCCAGGGTCAAAATATTGGCTGTTGTCATAACCCAATTACCTTTCTAGTTTGGCCTCCAAACATCCTGGAAGCTTTGTCTTGAAATGCAGACAGTCACAGAGGAGCGAAGTTCCTTGAATTAAATACTGTTGAGAACTCTGACCAGGAATCTTGGTGGAATACCTCCAAAATGATATACTGGGAAGAGATGTAACTCCCAGACCCGCTAGATAGCTGAAACTTGAGTTCATGTTCTCTAAAATCGAAAAAGGAATTCTAGGAACAATGGAGGTTAAGAGTAGGAAAAAATTAGAGGGAAAGAAAGCTTCTGTCTAAGAGACACAGAAGGGGAACTGGAAAGTGGGTTGCCCTTGTTTCTGTGTTTTCTATTCTATTTCATTGGCCTACACTTGTGTCTTTATGCCATTGCTGTCCCAGTTTTAGTTCTGTAACTTTGTGGTATAACTTGAAATCTGGGATTATAATGCCTCCTACTTTACTGTTTTTGCTCAGAATTGCTTTGGCTATCCTGGGACTTTTCTGGTTTTATATAAATTTTAAGATGGTTTTTTTCTAATTCTGTGAAGAGTGTTGCTGGTAATTTGATTTGAAATGCCGCATGTACATGCACACGGGAACAGGGGATGTCTTTCCATTTTTTGACTGTCCTCTTCAATCTCTATTTCTAAGTGTACTATCATTTTCATTTTAGAGTCTTTTACTTCTTTGGTTAGGTTGATTCCTAGGTATTTTGGCAGCTATGGTGAATAAGATTATTTTCCTGATTTCTTTCTTAATAGGTTCACTGTTGATGTACAGGAACACTACTTTGTGTGTGTGTGTGTGTGTGTGTGTGTGTGTGTGTGTGTGTGTTTGTTTGAGATAGGGTCTCACTATGTAGTTGAGACTGACCTGGAACTCACTATGTAGCTCAGGCTGGTCTCGAACTCACAGCGATCCTCCTGCGTCAGCCTCTGGAGTGCTGGGATTACAGGCATGAGCCACCACGCCTGGCTATGTTGATTTTGTATCCTAACACTTTGCTGAACTTGTTTATTAGCTCTAAAAATCTGTGGGTGAAGTTTTGTTGGATCATCTCCGTAAAAGATTGTGTCATATGTGAAAAAGGATCCCTTTTATTTCTTCCTCTTATCTGATTTCTCTTGACATTTTTTGTTTTATTCATCATTTATATTTTATTTCTTTGATTCTGCTCTTTATTTTTTCCCCCTTCATTTACTTTGAGCAGAGTCTATGCTTTCTTTTTTCTTGAGGAAATCAGATTTTAGGCCTTTCTTTTCCACCATAAACATTTAAAGCTGCTAAAGTATAAGTGCTTATATTAAATCTTTATATTTAAAAGTTGCAACTATTCTCAAATTTTGGTGAATGGCATTTAATTGTCACTTATTTTGAGATATCTTTAAATTTTCCTTTTGTTTTCTTCTTTGACCATGAGTAACTTAGAAATCTATTGCTTAATTTGTGTATTTTTTATTAATTTCTGATTTAATTTTTTACATTGTTTTTGGTTTAGAGACTATAAACTATTTTTTTCACTCTTTAAAAAATTTATAGAGGCTTGGGCTGAGCATTTAGCTCTGTGTTTCTGCCACCTGCCTCACAAGTGCAAGGTCCTGAGTTCGATCCCCAGTACAATAATAAATAAATAAACGAATAAAATTTATTGAGGCCTGTTTTAGCTTCACGCAGAAAAAAAATATATTTTTAATATTTTTTTTTGTAAAGTGTAAATGGCAATTAGGTCTGACTGGTTTTATAATGCTCATTCCTTTTTGTTTCTTATGTTTTTTATAGTCAGGTACTAAACATTATAGTTTTATCTACTTTTCCTTTTAAATGTTCCATATTTGCTTGTGAATGTTTTTATTTAACTAGTATTTTATTGATACCTCATGAATTCAATGGTTCATCTCTCTGAGGATATTAAGTATACTTTTTGCAGTTTTCTTCAATATCCTGTATTATATCTCCCCCTTGAGTTCTATTTCTGTTCTGGGTTATAGTTTTTGGTTTGGTTTCATATTAGAAGCTTTTCTCCAGGGCTGTTCATAAATATGATGCACAAAAATGTGGATTGGAACTTGAGTGCATTGTCCGTGCGTGGCTTCATGGTGGCCTGACAAAAGAGGATCTGGCTCTTGTTGGGGACCAGCAAATGTCATGATTTGTATCAGAATTGTGCTGCTCTGTTGATTGATGGTTACCATCCTACTGTTTTTTTCTTTTTCTTTTTCTTTTTTTTTTTTTTTTTTTTTTTTTTTAAGGGTCTCACTATGTAGTTGAGTCTGACCTGGAACTCACTATGTAGCCCAGGCTGGTCTCGAACTCACAGTGATTCTCCTGCCTCAGCCTCCCGAGTGCTGGGATTACAGGTGTGCGCCACCATGCCCAGCCATCCTGTTGTTCTTTCTGGGAGCCAAGTATGTAAGTGGGGCTGGAGTTTCAAACACTGGAGTGATACTTTCACTGAAACCCCCCATTTTTCAACCGAGTGTTCACTTCACAGTGTTTCAGTTATATCTTAAAGGCCCAATTTGAAATATTTCTTGGAGGTATATTTTCTCAACGGCTGCAACAAAGCTTGGTTAAGTAAACTTCTGGTTCCTAGGGAAGGAGTGGTTGATTATAATCCATGCTTATAGTGGCTACTCTTCTTTTTATTCCAGTTCTTTACCAACCTTTATGGGTAAACAGTGAGGCCAATTTCCCACACTTTTCAGATATTTTAAAATTTAATTTTAATGCTACATTTAAGGTATACAATATAATGACATCCATCGTTGGAAATTTGCACCTTGACATAATCCATCTTGGTTCTTATTTTTTTCCCCATTCCCCTGCCCTCCCTTCAACCCCTCCACCCAGCCTACTGAACTTTTTGTTACAAGATTAACTTTGACAGTTCCATAACTGGACAGTTTTGTTTGCCACACAAACAGGAAGGATTGGATGTCTGGGCTTACAGGGCTAGAATTTTCCATTTTTGGGGGGGTGCATTACTTATTTATACTCTTTGCTCATCCGTATTGATTGTTTAATTGCTTTGTGACTTTGTTCAACTTTCCCAAACACTTAAAATTTTGGCACAATGAACCTGCCAACCTATCTCTGTAGGATTTATGTTTTCATTTTAAGAACTCTTTCCCTATGCCAAAGTCATAAAAATTGTGAAACAAAAACACAAGGCTCAATTTAAAATTTGCTGTTTTTGTTTTTTTTAGTTATTTGATTCACAGAGAACACATTTTTGTATATGATTTAAGATAGAGAAATGATTTTTTTTTTTTTCTGAATGGTAGGTCAGTTTTTCTAGAACCACTTAAATCATCTACCTTTTTCCCACAGATGCTATCTTATTTTCTCCCTTACTTGAAATTGCCACTTGATTCCTCAAGGCCTAGAATAATAGTTCCTTGGGACAGGAGTTCTCTAAGATCAACTGATTTGATTCCTCAAGGCCTAGAATAATAGTTCCTTGGGACAGGAGTTCTCTAAGATCAATTGAGAAGTAGGGGAAAATAGTTTCAGGGTCCCTCATCAAGTCCCAGCTCTTCACTGAGTCCCAGGATAACGGCACAGCCTTGGGGAAAGTGTCTCAGTCCAGGCACCTCCCCATGCGTCCACTCCTGCCTCCCAAGACTGAGGTGGCCCAAGGCAGAGAGCTACCAAATATATTATTCTGCACGGCATAATTTTGGTAACATGTGTCTTCTTTTTTTTAAAACAGCTTTATTGAGGTACAACTAATACGGAAAAGCATATATTAAATATGCACAACTGTATGAGTTTGGAAAAAAACATGCATTTGTGAAGCCTTTACCAGTCAAGGTAATGAGCATATCCATCACTTCCAAAAGTTTCCTCCTGTACCCCAACCCCTCACCTTCTTGTGGGAAAAACGCTTAATACAAGAAGATCTACTCTGTTAGCAATTTTTTTTTTGTACCGCAAATCAAACTCAGGACTTTGCATTTACCAGTGAGGCACGGTCACTGAGATAAACCCCCAGCCCCAACAAATTCTTAGTATATAGTAAATTACTGTTGACTACAGGCATGATGTTTTATAACAGGTCTCTAGAACTTATTTATCTCGTATACTCGTGGAACAACTCATTTCCCCTTCCCCCAGCCTCTGGGAACCACCATCTTACTCAATGTTTCTGAGTTTAATGATTTTAGATCCCACATGTAAGTGAGATTATGCAGTATTTTTCTTTCCATGTTTGGCTTATTTCACTTAGTATAATGTCTTCCAGATTCACTTGTGTTGTTACATATAGAAGGGGGTCCTATGTGAAAAAAGGAAAAAATGGAAACAAGGTCTTTGTAAATAGGGAAGTGAAGGGGGTGAAGGGAGGGCAGGGGTAGGCGAAAAAATAAGAACCAAGACATATCACGTAAAGGCACAAGATCCCAGTGATAAATGTAACTGTATGGTTTGCTTTAAATGTACCAATAAACTTAACAGGGGAAAAAAATAAAAGGCTTTCCTCTTTTGAATTAAGGCTGAACCATGTTGCACTGTGTGCTAACAACACATTTTATTTATTCACTTGTTCGCGAACACTTCAGTTGTTTCATATCTTGGATTTTATGAATACTTCTGTAAAGGATATCTTTCAAGATTGTGATCTCACTTCTTTTGGATATGCATCCAGAAGTGGGATTTCTGAATCTTATGGTAGATCTATTTTGAATTTCTTTTCTTCTTTTTGCTACCAAGGATTAAACTCAAGACCTCTCACTTGCCAGGTGGGCGCTGTGCCGCTGAGCTAAATCCCTGGCATTATTTTGTCCTGCCTTCCGCAGTGGCTATACCACTCGGCATTCCCATGAACAAGGTAAAAGGTTCTAATCGATTTACATCCTTGCCAACCCTCTCTCCCTCCCTCCCTCTCCCACCTCTCTCTCCCTCTCCACGGATAAATATAAAGGTGGCTAAGTCACTAGTGACCAGGGAAGTGCAAACCGGAGTTGCACTGAGATGCTGCCGTACACTGTTGAGATGGTTGTTACACCTGCGTCTTGCCTGCCTGGCTCTGAGCTCTCGGTCCCCACCTTTCTCCCCATTCTCTAGCGGGCACAGGCCTCATAGGTCAAACAACTCTCCCAGATTGTTTTCCCCTACATTCGGCCTAAGTCTGCTTTCAAAGGGGCTTTAAAGCTATGATGGAATGGAACAAAGAAAATTAAACTATGTATTGAATTCCCTTCTTCAACACTCAGTCCCACAAAATATTGTAACATTTAATTACATATTTGCTTTCATTCAAGTTAGCACAGCTATAAATCATAAATGTTCTACAAAAGCAAACGTGCTTAGCTAGAACAAATGTTACAAAGGATAAAAATAAATACACAAATATACTAATCGTATGAAATACAGATTATTTTATAAAAATGTGTGTATGCACACGATAATTGACTGTATTGGACAGTAGACTAAATTTGATTTTTTCTTAATAATTAGAAGATTTAACTGATTACAGCTATTATGTGTTATTCAAATACGCACATTGCCAAGAGAGAAAGTTTTCTGTAAGCTGGGAAAATGTTTAAATGTCCTGATTGAGGACTTTTGACACGATCTCAGAAGAGGTTCATAAAACATTTAGTGTCAGCCTCTCACTCAATAAACACTCAGTGATGAGTTAAAGGGAAATACGACGGGGTGATGGGAAAACACCTTGGATTGCTTCATCTATCTTATTTGGCACCTGTCTGTCTCAATTATTCACTCCTTCATTTCCAACACCTACGACAGCACCTAGCAGTGAATACAAGTGTACCATGCAAACAAGTACCACGCCGATACTTCATCAAAGGTGCCCGAGACAGACTCAGGATGGGCATCATTTAGTTCAGAAGAAGATATCTGTCATGCAGAGATGTTATGAGTGCATGAAAGGAAAATTCCACTACACTGTTGGGGCTGAGTATCCAGTGACACCTTTAGACTGAAAATGGGACAATACTTGAAGAGAGAAGAAATGTTTGGAATTTGTGCCTGCAAAAATCCTATTGGTGCATTTTCCATATCAGATGCAATAAAGCAGATAGCCAGAAACTAGAAGTATGTATGAGAGCATTGGTTGTCACAGCCATGTCACTGTAAGATTTGGGCCAGTGAGACACAATTTCTGCAATTGTAAATTGTGTTAGGAGCGTCTGCTTTACAGAACTCATCAGGATTGAACAGAGTTGAAATTGATGTATCCTGTTCCTTAATAACCTGTTATCAGCAAAATGTCCTTTCTACAATCAACACTGAAAGCAGGGAACAGGAACCAGGAACGTTGCTGTGGTAGGTCCGGAGAGGGAAGCTTGAGTCTCCCTCAGGAGAACTTGCTGAGCAGCTAGTCAGCCAATGCCTCCCTGGGTGGCACACTGGGGCTCTGCCACACACTTGAAAGACATGTTTTCTTCCACATTAGTCCTGAACTCAGCATGGAGGGGTGCTGAGGAGGCCTGACCATTTCTGCCTAGTGTGCGACTCTGCTGTGGATAATCTCGGAACTCACCCAGGGTCAGCCAAGACTCTCCCAGAGCCGCTGCTTAGACCTAAGCTTTCCTTACACTCTACCCCTGCTTCCGTCTCTGCTTGCCTCTGTTCATCATCCTCTTTATCCCGCTGCAGAAAGCAGTTTCTTCATAAAACTTTCCTCGTTCAACCCAGACACCTGACTTCCCACTGACTCTGAAGAACGCGGAACAGGTGCTTGGTCGGCAGATGCTAAGATCTCCTCCCACAGAGCTCGCTGTCTCCTCTTTCAGAGAAAATCCTGGACATTGTGTTGGTCTCGTTGGATTTGCTTGCCTTTCACTTCTATTTTATTTCTGTGTCAAAGTTCCAATTTCATGATACTCCATGAATTCTAAGCCTCAGTAACATTTGAAATCATGTTGCACCATTAATTTCAACTGTATTTTTTTTTTTTACCAAACTTATGCCACTATGAGAATTTATTTGTTTTAAAGTGGAGAAGTCTGTGTTTTCAAACTGTTTCTCTTAATCTTTTCCCTTGGCTGTAAAATTCCACAGGGCACAGAATATGGCCATGAAGTCGCACTCACAAGGAGCCAGGCAAGATGTGTTACAGTCTGGGATCACTTCTTCCATTGAGTAGATCAATAACTTCATCGAACCTCCTCTTGCTCATCTGTACTACAAAATAGAAACAATAAAATATTCATCTTAAAGGTAGATGCTACCCGTAGATCCCTCTGTAAGCTTTCTGCAAGAGTCAACACTAACTGCCTTCCGGTTGGACTGGGATACCATGTGCTGAGTTCCTTTCTGTGAATTTGCTACTTGCATTTGGCTTAAAGTTACTGTAAGCAGAATATGCATACCACAGAGAGAGAGAGAGAGTACTTCGAATTTCTGGTGTTAAGTTGATATTCTCCAATTTTCTTGTTTCTCTTTCCATATTCCTTCCCTCTAACCACATTTCCAGGATCACAAATAAGACAGAGCCCACATGTGGCAGCATCTCTGGTGTAACGAATCATCCAAATACCTTCAGGCACCAGCTCAGGGAGGCTTCTCTGTGCTGCAGAGAGCACAGGGTGGGGAATCTCTCCAAGCGCGTGGCACCAGCCGACATCTTGTGACCTTGCTGCTCATCTGTAATGTGAGTATAAGGACCCTGTTTACAGCTTTTTGTTTAGCAAATACTTTGGAAAACCTGGTTTTTAATTTCTGCAGGTTCCAAGTATCTCCTCTGTGCTTTCCACTTTCAAAATCATGACTGATTTCCCAGTTTGCATTACGGAACAGTATTCTTTTATACAAAGTCAACAAAGTCATCGCTTGAAGAGCCACGCAGTAGTCTTCTGAAATAAATGCAACACGATATAAACATGGACTCCACTGAGCCAGGGACAAACAGCAACCAGGCTACCAAGGCGAGAAGCGTCTGGCAAGAGGCAGTGGCTGAGTGAGGTAGCACTGCTCCCTGCGGATGCCACTCTTGTCTTTCCCGTCAATGAGTGTGATAGGAAAATACTTGTAGTGTTCAATGATGTCTTCCACGGAATCAAACTTCTGAAACACGGAAAGGAATGTGAATGATTTTTAACATATTTTCATCTGCTGTTATATACTCTAGGTCACTCAGAGACCAGATGAACTCACCTCCTGATGTTTGCATTGTCAGGGAGTGACCTTTCTTTACAGGGGTGTGACGGACAAGCCCTTAAAGGATGCATGAAAAGAATGAGAGGATGGCCGGGGAAGATAAATGAGCCTGTGGAAATCTCGTTTTCCTATCCATGGAGCCTTCCCCAGAATCAAGACTGCATGGGTCATGGTCCACCACCACCTTCCCATCCGAAGCCACTCAGATGGGTTAATTAGCAGCAAGCAGCCCCGTGAGAATCCCGCTGCCTCCCTAGCCGTGCCCCTAACCGTGACCAACCCAAACGGAGATGAGGCAGGCTTGAACTTAGAGAATTGGTTGGAAGTGCCCATGTGGAGCTTCTGCCCACGTGTCCTCCATTCTAATGAGTCCTACTGCCCATGGAAGGAACGGTGACAGCCACAGGGCTACTCATCCTTAGCCAATTTGGCTTTCTTCCTAGGGCTTCTTCTGAAATAATGAAGTGGCTGCAGATTTCACATTGCTAGAGATACAGATGGAGAGATACAGTGATTTAATAAAAAAGTAAGCTTATCTCAAATCTAGGGGAACCAGGAAGTTCTTTGTCCAGGGTATAAACTTGGACTTCCTGTTATGTGTGACTCTAAATAAGCAGACACAGGGGATTAAAAGATATTAAAAGTGAAACATGGACAAGAATGGGTGTTGGGAAATCTGAAGCACAGAGGGTAATTCTTGGATATGTTCCTGAAGGGAAATCTTGGGTGGTAACTAGGAAGAACCTGCTCTACCTGCTATCCATGCCTTAAGACAACTTTGATCCTCCTTCACAAGCTTGTGAGGTGCTGGGAAGGTAGAATTATTGGGAACTGCAGCCCAGAGAAGCAGATTAACTGGCCCAGAATCGCACAGACAGGGAGTAGGGCCAGGAACAGAGCCTCTCTCCATTTCAGCACCGAACTGTGGCTATGACCTCCGGTGTTCCCATCCAGTAGGGGAGAGGGCGGCACAGTCTGAGGGAAGGGAGCTGCAGTGAGAGACTTGATTCTGAGATAGTTTTGTCCATTTCTCCCTCTGCCCAGGACCTGGCAGGTGCAGAAATATTGGAAGGCCTCAGGGCTACCCAGCAAGGAACGAGATCACTGAGATCCCTGTCCTCCTCCTGGAAATCACTCTGTTCTGGGCGTGGATAGACAATGATTTGCTGTGCAAATAGATCCTTTCACTGAGGTGTATGCGTGGGAAAGTGAAGAACTCCAGTTTAACACCCTCGGCAACCCACCCAGCCTTCCCTGGGCTGCATGGGTCTGCCCGGTGACGTTCCTTTTGGTTAGGGGAGCACTATGTTGAAGCCGAGAACTCAGCAGCTGCAGGACACCTCCTTTCTCCCAGGCAGTGGGCGTACAGAGCAAGTATACAACACATGGGGGTGCGGCAGAAACAGGACAGGGAACTGGAGGAGGGGTTCTTGCCGTGAGCCAGTCCATCCGCTCCACTCCCATCCTTCCTGGTCCCTGGAGCCAGCACAGCTCCCCTCTCCCCAAAACACTGGACTTCGGCTTTGTCTTTTCCTACCAAAGCGGAGCTGATTCAGGCTGCAAGTGCCTTCCCTCTGCTGGCCTTACACTTGCTCTGGGGAACAGTTTTCAACCAGATAACATATGTTTCAGCCTGTCTCCATCTGTTCAGGGTGCTACCACAAAATATCATACACTAGATGGCTTATAAAAAACAGAAACTTGTTCCTCACAGTTTCCAAGGCTGGGAAGTTTAAGATCAACACAGAATCTGTGTCTGTAAAGGCCCACATCCTAGATAGATAGTGCCCTTTCATTCCAATCTTGTGTGGTGGGAAGGATGAGGTTCTCTGGGGTCTCTTTGATAAGGACCCCAAGCCCATTCATGAGGGCCCAACCTTCCAAAGGCCTCACTTCCTAATCCATTACCTTGGAAGGTTAAGATTTCACCATACAACTTTGGGGATCACCCGTACTCAGACCTTAGCACCATTCTTACTAGGTGTACGCTGCGTAAGACTTCCGGTTTGATGCTAAGGTGAGGTGGTTTCTTAACGGTCCAGCGGAGACAATAATCGTTCACCACGGCAGGTAGTCGTAAGCGAATTACTCCATAGTTTAAGTGCCTGAGTTCAAAGGCTCCTATCAGCTGTGTGACCTGGAGCAAATTTCTTACACTCTCTGGGTTCCAGTTTCTCTGTCCATGAACAGCGACAGTAACAGTAGGGCCTCCTGACAAGTTTCGATGGATTAGTGGGGTTGATAGAAGCATTTAGAACAAAGCATAACCCACGTTCCCGCACACAGGGGTCCTCTGCGAGCATCAGCAGAGACTATTCCTTCTCTCTTCTTAGGTTTGTCAAGAACCCTGCGAAGCCAGGCGCGGTGGGGCACGCCTGTCATCCCAGCACTCGGGAGGCTGAGGCAGGAGGATCGCTGTGAGTTCGAGACCAGCCTGGGCTACCTAGTGAGTTCCAGGTCAGTCTCAACTACACAGTGAGACCCTGTTTCCCCGCAAAAAAAAAAAAACCAAAAAACAAAAATAAAACAAAAACAAAAACCCTGCAAGAGCATGCATTACAGAAAAGTTTATAGACTATCACTGCGAGCTTTCAGGAGAAAGGGGGTTGGTGCAATTACAAACCAAGGGCAATTTTATTTGCTCTTCCTTAATACGTGAACAAAAACTGATTAATAGAAAGAAAGTTTTCATGTGCAGCTCTTTCACAAAATTGGTTCACAATGCTAAAGGGAAATCTCCTTTTTTGGTGTCAGTCTTCAGAGGGAAAATGCTTGTTTCTTCTTCTTATTTCTGTTTTTCTCAAATAATGAGTTCAGTATTCATTGTTTTAATCATCTGCTACATGGATGATATTTTATTTGAAATTATAATTTTAATAAGTAGCATGAAGCCAGGCAAGTGCAATTAATCATGTTGTCACTTATTATTATTGGTGGCTAGGGATGTGCCCACAGCAGAATATTGCCTTAAAGAGATTTTCAAAAAAAGATTATAATTAAGCTCTTGTTTTCATATTAATTATGTTTGAAGGGGGCAGCAAATGTCATCCTAATATTAGCTCTTAAAGTCTGTTTAAACCCTTTGTATTCATCTTAGATACATAGTGTAGGCAGTGGTATCTTTTTTTTTTTTGCCAGAAAAGTAAATAGATGTGGTCAGGTACACACATAGGTGTACCATAAGGAGACCGAGAGAGACACAGAGAAAGAGAAAGAGGGAGAGAGGCAGAGAGAGGGAGGAAAGAAGCAGACAGGAACTGAGAAACTTGAGGTCCATTCTTCATCTCTGTCTTGTATCCTTAAAGTTTAATTTAGCACAGAAATGTCCCTTAGAAGCTCTAGAAACTTATCATAAACACTCGCCTAGCAAGGAAAGGTCTGATAGTTGACCCTGCTCTCTTCTCTGAGCTTCACAGAAATGCAGACAGACATAACCATCATCTTGAGTGCAGGGCTGGTGGCAGCAGCAGGTGGCCCAAAGCAGGTTCCTGTCACGGTCACTGCTGCCAAGGTGCACATGTGCAGAGTCAGGCACAGAGGTTTAAGGTATTCCCTAGGGGCAGGGACTCTCCCTAATCCATTCCCTGTTTCCTGAATGGAGCATGCATAAAATGTAGACATAAAATCAATGGATGGCCAAGAAATGAGTCATTGAGCATAGTGGCCTGGCTTGTACCTCTCATCAATATGTCTGTATATTAATCCCAGAATCTGGAAATACTCCCTTATATATTAAAAGACTAAATGTAATTTTATATGGTAAAAAATGGAATTCAGTGAAAATCTGGAGGGGAGGAGCTTATCCCAGGTCATTCTGGTGGGCCCTAGAAGGAATTGTGTGTATCCTTAGAAGAAATGAGCAATGGGAGATTTTAATCAGAAGAGGAGGCACTGTGACCACAGGGGCAGAGACTGGAAAGAGGTGGCCACAAGCTAAGGAAGCTGAGGGTGGCTGTAGCCGCCAGGTTTTCCTCCAGAACCCCCAGAGGGAGCAACTCTCTGCCATAGCCTTGACTTTTGATTTCCAGCCTCTAGACCCATGGGAGATTAAATTTCTTGCTCCAAGCCATCCAGTTGGTGATAATTTATGACAGTAGTGTCAGAAGACCAATCCAGGGTGAAATCCCTAAATCTGAAGTTAGGCAGGAATTTCTAGCAGTTTGGCCAGCTGAATGACCCAAGCACCGTACCACGCAGCCAAGCAGGGCTTCACAGCCTTTGCTTGTGGACAAGTGCTATGGTTTGGGTCCAGCTGTCCCCCCAAAGCCTCATGTGGTCATAAGCTTGATCTAGAATGTGTGGTGCTGGACTTGTTCATGGTACAATGCTAGGCTCAAGGGCACTAGGATCAAGGGTGTGAGTGCTGCCTGCCCTAAGCAGCCTGAAGAAGATAAAAAGGGCAGAAAGATGCTGGTAAGTCCCTTGTTGCCTTTACTGCCTTGTGTACGCCATGTTGTTTCTCTTCTGCAATGCCTGTTTGCCATCCCCCCCCCTTTTTTTTTTTTGGTAAGGGGGATCAAACTCAGGTCTTTTTGCTTGGGAGGCAGGCGGCAGAACCACTGAGCTAAATTCCCGGCCCTGCCATCCCTTTCTTGGAGCCAGGTGGTTATGGAGTGACACCTCTACAAACTATAAGCCCAATAAACCCTTTCCCTTCCAACTTTTGGCGTTTGGGTATTTTGTCTCATCAATGAGAGAAAAGTAACACAGTAGGGAGTGGGTTGGCTCGCTCTGTGTGCTGATGAGGGATGTGGGTTCCTAGCCTTCCCCGGGGCCAAGCCTGGGCTTCTTCTGCAGCCCTCAGGGTTCTCCCTATTCAGGGGGCACAGGGCCTTGAGGAAAGAGGTTCCAGGTTCAATTACAGTGGGATTAAACATCTGCAGCTGTGCGCCTGCCAAGGCAGCTACATCTCCTCAACTCACATCAAACAGCTCCCACCTCAGGGTGCTGCTGTCTCCTCTGTGCAGGCAACTTCAGAAGTTTGCAAGAGAGCTAAAGGCACATTCAAAATAGTCCCAGAAAACCCTCTTTGTCATTATGCATTTCCTGTCGCAATGGATGAGGACGCTATTTCTTTGGTGGCGGTGCTAGTTGGCTTGCATTGAACAGAACCTTGCTGTATCAGTTAGATTCTTATGAGGATGTGAGGTTCTTTCCAGTTGTGAAAGGCAGGAGGGTCAGAGCCCAGACCCAGCCTTCTCACTGCTACTCACAGGCACAGCTCCTTCTGCAGAAAGGAAGAACCACTCGCAAACTGCAGTTTCTTCCCCAGGCCGGCAAGCAATAAACCCTGAGTTAAATATTCCTTCTCTTCACCATGCATTGTTCACCCAAATGGGGGATTTGCTGTATTTTGTCCTGATTTCAGTTTGAGACTCTGAAGGAGCCTGTATTTTTGCCAAGTATCTTCAATCCCAGCCTTGCCATTGACTAGCTGTGACCTGAGACCAGTTCCTTAACGTCTCTGTGCCTTAGTTTCCCCAGCTGTCATACGGAGATGCGGGCAGCACCAGCCTCACAGGTGGCTCTCTGGATTCAGGAGACCAAATTAGCTGCTGGTTGGTAACTCACAAAATGGTGCCTGTTCAAATACACGGGAGGAAACTCACAGCTGGGGGAGGCGAAGAAGAGATAATTACGGGTAAATGTGAAAAGGGGTTTCTTAAAATAGCCTTGGGCTCCTGAAGGGCCCTTGGTGACAATAATTGGAGCAGCTCATCTGGAAGCTGAGGGTGGACTTTTGGGCTGCCTCTGTTGACAGCTTCTTATTCCCAGGGCAGTCCATGAGTGGCTGACAGCCTGACTGACTAAATGCTATTGAGGTGTAATTACAGTGTCACTGTGCTTCCTCTCCTTTATTAGCAAACCAGAGAGTGGCGCGTAGGAAAAAAAAAAGCTGTGACTGTGTTACAGGGTCAGGGTCCTCACCAGTAAAAGGGCTCCACAGTGTGTCCTTGTGTTTTCGAGGACGGAGTGAAAGAGCAAATCAAACAGCCCCGGCTGATGCTGCTGTCTAAGGAACGCTTAAATATGAGCATTTGAGAACCATGTCAAGCTTTTCTTAGAAATGAGAAACCATGTGAGCTGAGGGGAACCATAGGAAGGGAGCTTGAGCTGGCAAGGCTGCTAGCCATAGGGATTGCATTCTAGTCGTGAGACGGACTCACCGGAGATGAGGAAAGCACAGCAGCTAACGTATTCTGGGGGATTCGTGTGTCCCAGGATGAGTATTTCATAGTTGTTGACTTGCCCGCATCCTCACCACAGCAGGAAGAGCTGGCCAGCCGTGTCCTTAGCTTTGATGTAACACCTTTCGAGGGTAGCTCTGACCAGCTGATGCAAGTAGTGATCTGTGTATTCACTGTAGCGCTCATTCATGCCAAAACACCCCCGGCTGCGGCAAAGGCAGGCACCTGGCCCCACTTCGGCCTTGCCAGTGCTGCCCACTCCTCCCTAAGCCGTGTGTGCTCAGAAAAGGGCTCTGGGCGGAACCCTGGATTTGAGCTGACTCTTCATGCAGCCCGCAGATAGGATTTTCACATACATCCCTGTCCAGCCCTGGCAGTGGTCTCCATTTCCCGTACGCACTGGAGAACAGTAGTTATAAAATTCTGGTTTTATGCTATGCTAGTTTGTGAGGGCTGGATTATATAATAGACATTTATTTCTTCCCCATGCAGGAGGCCAGAAGTCTAAGGCCCAAGGGTGGGCAGGTTGGCTTCTCTGGAGTCCTCTCTCTCTGACTCTCCCTATGTCCGCTGCGCCCGGCTCCTGCTCTTGTAAAGGAACCAGTCGTATTGCATGAGAGAGCCATCTCCTCATCGCACGGAGCCTTGATTACCTCCTGAGAGGCCCTTTGTCCAGACCCAGCCACACTCGAGTCTTAGGTTCTAAGACTTAACTTGTGAATTTTGAGGGAAGGTGAGACGGATGCCGGAGGGGAGACTGATGACGGAGATGGTGAACGGGAATCGTGGGATTATCCAGTTGAGACTAAGAACAGTCTCAGTTGAGGGGAGAAGTTTTGCAATCTGTCTGAGTTCACATCCTTAGTACATATTGAGCTAACTCACTTCCCTTCCCTTCCTCTTTTTTCTCTCTTCCTTCTCCTTCCCCGTCCTTCTTTCCTGCCTGCCTTCCTTTTCTTCTTTTCTCATGAAGAGGTTGAAAGCACAGCCTCTCCGTCCCCTTCCCAATCACTACCTGTGTGTATTTGGTCATTGGTTTAATTGTCCTGGCCTCAATTTCCCTACATCTAAGACAGGAATGACCACTACCTCGAAGAGTTGTTGGAGATTAGAAGGGGAGATAATGCAGACATTTTCTGAGGAAATGTCTCCTTTCTCACCAGTTTACTCACAGTTGTCAGTGGGTGGTGTGACTCGCTCATTCTTTTACCCACCAGCAGACTGGTGCCGTGGGTGGTCACCCTGACAATAGCACCGGAGGGCACTGCTGAGCTCCCCCTTGTTGCAAGGACACAATGCCATGCAGGACTCACACTAGCAGAGATGCCTGTGGTGGGAGTCCAGCTAGGGGTGGACCCTGGAGGTGGCACGGGGATCACCTTCCAAGAGGTCTGCTGGGAGGTGGGATGTGGATGCCTTTGCAGGAAGAGTTTTCAGAAGCAGCCAAAGTGAGATGGAAGCGTGCAGTGCCACTTTCTCCTCCAGTGAAGCATCATCTCTCCTGACCTGTGGTTTCTAGGACTCAATGGCAACTTTGTTTGTTGTCTGCGGCCTGGGAAGGGAAGCAGTAAGGCCATACCCACCTCATCTCCTCGGAGCCCCGTCCCCAGTGCAAACTTCCTGTTCCCCTCGAGGAAGCGGATCTTCACATTGTACACTTTATTCCCGTGAAACACCACCAAGACGTACGGTTCTGCCGTGGACTTGGTGGAACAGTCTCGGACCAAGAAAGTTCCGTCCTGAAGCAAAAGGAGAAACAGTCAGGCTCCAAGAGAGGCAACAGATGAAGCCCACAAGTGTGTGGCCTTCAGCGGAGCAGTTGTTGACTGAATTTAATTCAGTAGGTTTTCATTGCTTGTTGGTATGAGTGCGGTTCTCTTCCCTTTTTGGGCAGTGTATCAAGTGACCATGGAGCTGCCTTCTCTCAAATCTCCCCTTACCTCCTGCTGACCTGGGCGTGTAGCCTACAGCCGTAGCAGGTGTTCAGGGCAAATGTGCCAGCTTGTCCCGCGCCGGACTGGCCCTTGGCCCCTGGCTCCTGGCCCCTGGCTCCTGAGTTCCCACAGGTACCACTGCTCCAGGCTGATGGCCTTGGCACCTACAGGCCAGCTGTCTTCCTGCCCCTTCCACAGTCTCCTTGGAATCTGTCATTGTTCACACACTTCCTGTTTTGGGGTCTGGGTGTAGGGAGCCTGAGAAAAGCCACAAGCAGGCCTTGAACTCTTAATCCTCCTGCCTCAGCCACTGGGATTTTAGGCATGTCCCACCCAGCTAGTACTTATAATCGGCAGTTAATATTTATATGGTTATATGTAGTACTTCTATGTAATTATATGATTTATAGTTAATATTTATAGTGTTATCTATATTATAATTATTGATATTTATGGATACAGATATTGATATAAATCACAATGGTAATAATGCTATATACTAGTATAAATAACCAACTTTATAACTAACTTATTACACTCTATGGATAGTACAACCGTGTGGGCAGCTAAGGTTTATTGAGAGAACTCCTTCAGGTGCTAAGAGTTTGCCTACACTATTTCATTTAATCTTTGCATAAACTTTGAGGGGAATATTTTATCCCCATCTTATAGCTAAGGGATTGGGGCCTAAGAACTAAGTAAGCCCTCAAGCCTCTCACTTCATACATGGGATATTTAAAGTCAGCCCTGAATTCTCACTCACTAAACACACCAGCCCATGAGGATATAAAGCATGATTGGGAACTCTGCGGGAGTTTGAGTCTTCCTAAAATGTGCAGTCACAGCATGAACCTCTGCCAAAGATCGGAGAGGGAGGGACGGCCAAGACTCACAGCCAAGCTTGATTTTACCATTTTCAAGTCTGCAATACATTTGTCAAAACAGAGCTGAGCAATCCTGCAATTTAAACGAAGACATCTTTCATAAATGGGAAACACGTTTTGACAAACCGAAAAGGAGTCCATGGAAAGGAGGTATGAAGCTACTCAGCAGAGATCGCTTTTCCCAGTGCTTTCTGGGAAGAAGTGGCACGAAGGGGAGGGAAAGGAACGTTCACTGGACACTTGAACGTCACCCAGGGGAGAGCAGCGTCACGTGTGTGTTGTTCTGCTAGCGTGGTCCACACATGGGCTCCTGCATGCAGCTCCTCCAAGGGCCGCTTTGCCAATGGGAAACAGACCCTCAATGCAAGGGTGCCTTGGGCAGGGAGTGCGAGAGGGGGACCCAAGCCGGAGTCACCCCCTCTGTGCCTGCCACTCTACCGGGCAGGCTCTGTGGACACAGCGAGGGGAGTCCCTGGGGCGAGGCATCACCCAGCCACCCACCACTCCCTGTCCGGCTGTACAGAACGTTCATGGCTACAGGCAGCTGAGACTTTGTGAAAAGGCAGCTTCTGAACACGGGCTGTGCCACTTCGTCTTCTTTGAGGTGGAGACCTTGGCTTAGCGTCAGTCTCCTCATCCAGGAGACGGGATAACCTCATTTACCCTTAATAAGTCGAAGATGCTTTGCCGACAACTGTGTTAGCTTCCTGCTGAGGACATAACAGATTACCGTGAGGTTAACTGCTTGAAACAGCAAATTTATTCTTTTCGTTCTGGGGTTCAGAAACCTGAGATCGATCTCACTGGGCTTGAACCAATGGGCAAAATCTATTTCCACGACTTCTGCACTTTCTAGAGGCCACCACAATCCCTGGCCCTTGGCTTCCCACAAGTCTGACCTCCACTTCCACTGTTAGGTCTCCTTTCCTACTTTGACCCTTTGTCTTCCTCTTGTCAAGATCCTCTTTGTGATCACATCCGAAGTACCCAGCTAGCAGAGGATGAGCTCTCTATCTCAATACCCTCCACTTAATCTCATATTGTGGACATAAAATTTATTTTTTCAATTTCAATTCTGAGGAACAACTTATTAAACATAATCGGAGGCCTCTTAGCTATTCAGCAACTAACGAACTCATTCATTTTCATCTTTACTCACTCGACAATGACTACTGGTTAGCTGCATAGAAATTCTGACACTGGAGCAGTCTTGAAAAACTTTCTATCACTTCTAAGTAGCCTAATATATTTCTCAGCACACAGCGGTCCCTTAATAACTGTTTGTTTGGTGATGATGGTTGTGATAGTCACTGACTGAAAGTATTCCAGTTTTTCTCTCCTTTTGCTCACCTCTTAGGTTCATATTTTCCCAGCCCCTTCGAAGTTAGGTTTGGCTATGTGAACTGGGACGATGACATATGAGTGGAGGCAAAGTATGTCACTTCTGAGAGGATGTGTGAAGAGGTTGAGTACGAAATTAGAAACTCACCATGGAGATAATCCATCCAGCAGCATGGATTAACCCCTCCCAAAAGAGGATTTTAAACATGGAATTATCAAGAAATGACATTTTGTCACGCCAAATGACCGAGATCTTGTGGTGTTCGTTACTGCGGCAAAACCTATCATAGCCTGACTATTGCAGCCTTCGTGATCCCTACTCCTTCCCTGAGAAGTAAGACTGAATACCCAACTGTAGCTTGGGAAGTCTTCTTATAAGAAGATGGAACTTGAAGAAAGCAGAAGGTGCCACCCATTGTGACCTTCATGCCTCATTTGCCACACTGAATAAAGAAATCGATAGGTAAAATTACCTATGAACTAGAGAAATTCACACAGCTGGTAAGCGACAGAACCAAGTCCTACATCTCAAACTTTCCATTTTTAAATACCTGCACTTTTTTTTTTTTATTCAGAATTAGGAATCAAACCCAGGGCTTTCCACATCCTTAGCAAGTACTTACCACTGAGATGCATCTTGAGCCTTTACATCTCCTTTTTAAGTACAACCCTCCAGTATTGAGAAAATTCAAGATGATGCAGTCATCACTGTGTCAGAGCATGCTGCTTCTTATATCATGTGACTTATGAGCAGAAAAACATAACTACAGAAACAGTGACAATGGCCCCTGTAGAAATCATTACCTTGCTCTCCTGCAGTAAGGCCTCTTCAACTACCTGGCGGCTGTGTTCTCCAATGTACCACTCATTGTGCTGAACACCCTACAGCATGGGTTCAATAAAAAGTATTTTAGGATCAAAGGCGGATACAGATTATGGATGTATTAATTCAAATTTTACTTATGTTCCACCAGTGTCCAATCACAGATTCATTTGCGATAGATATTTCATGAAGTTTCATCTTTGAACCTGAAGATGCCCACTAATTCTAGGAGAAGATGAATACAGAGAAATTAACTGCCACTTGGGGATTCTGAAGTTGATGGGAGTGAGAGATTCTCCATGTAAGGAGCAACCAGAAATTGTGCTCCATCAATTGGGAAGGTCCCCTCACCATCACTGTGGATGGATAACAAGCCCTCCACCTATCAACGATTTGTGAATCTGTGCCCATCAAATCTCACCGAGGTGGGATATATATCATTTGTGAAGCCTGTGCTGCCTTAGTCACCATGAAAACAGCAGGAAGGAGAGATCTGTGACGACTTAGAGTGTCTTCATGCCACTCTCCCGGAGCCATATGTGATAGAACAGCAGTAGAGCTGACTTTCTTAATATGCTGTATTGCCTTATTTATATGGATGATGATTGGTTATAAATTATTTTGATTATAAAATCCATCATAACAGACAGCAGGAAAGACAATCAGAGAGATGTACCACGGCCCTGCAATTCCTTCACTGGGTTCCAAGGATCCTAGTACTGAATTATCACTCTACAAAGTCCTTTACTCAGTATCCCAAGCCATCTTTCTTCCAGTTCTGTGCAATTGGCATGACAGGTGGTGTTAGCCCTACTTATTATAACGGACCCTGGAGCCTTAGAAAAGTCAAAGTCAACCACGTGGTTAGCAAGAATGAGGGGCATGGCATTAGGTACTTGGTCTCTCAATTTGTTTTAGAAATATTAAAACCCAAATAATACACTGCCAGAGAGAGACATTTAACACCATTCTTAATGAAGTTCTTTTGGACAGCGCTCAATAAAGTGTCAGTGGAGTGCTAAGTGCGCGCAGAAGGACTTGGCAGAGAAGCGTCTGCCTCACCTTCACAGCAGATCTTGGGGGGAAAGGTTTTCTCCAGCCGGTGTTTGCAGAGGGCAAGATGCTTTCAGTGGGGCCACAGCTGGCTGGAGGCTGGCATCTGCTGGGGGAGCAGGACTGCACGCTGCCTTTTTGAACTGGAGGAGGAAAGACACTTAAACATGACAGTATTATTCTCTCAGCCTGTCTCCCTCCCGTTCCTTTAAAATCCTGAAAGTAAAATAACTAAGCCTATTCAGACTTGGATATTTAGATGATATTTAATTAAAAATGAAGACAGTGAGCTAGATACTCACTGGAAACAAAGGGCAGTGTTTGTTGCCAATTGAACGTTTAGACTGTTGAAGTGCAAAGTGGAATTTGGGAAAGTCTGCCACTGCCACTGAAACATAACAGTGTTCCAATAGTAAGACTCTTCTGATGAAATTGGTGGCGGTGTTTGCAAATGCAATTTTTAAAATATTACATAATAACATATTGCTATGGTTTGGATCTAAATGTCTCCCAAAGCTCCTAAGTCCACAACTTGATCCCAGCTGATGGCACTGTTAGGAAGTGGAAAAAATTTTAGGAAGTCAGCTTATGAGGGGAATGCCCTAGGATACCATATTAGGATGCCAGTAAGGTCTTTGTGTTTCTCAGGGGCCCTGCTGCATGAGGTTCTGTTTCCTCACAGGCCCCAAAGACAGGGCCACATGACCATGAACTTAAACTGCTAAGATTTGAGCCAAAATAGAACCTTTTCCTCTTTGTAAGTGATTTCAGGTATTTACCACAGCAATGGAAATCCATCTGACGCATATATGTTAGGACTGGCAACTGGGTTAGTCTGTGAACCATTATTTCCAACTGTTCCCTGCGTGCTGGTACAAAATAACACCCAAGAAAAGATGAATTCAAATGCAAAATAGAGCAGTGCATGATAAAGTAACAGAACACAAAGAGCTCATTGATAGGGTTTGGATTTCACTTGGCGCCCAAGCTTTAAGCCGCCACCTCATGGAATTTGTATATGTCATTTTTCTACATACGTCAATCAAAGTAAAGTATTTCTAGTCAGGCATTATAACACTTGTCTGTAATCCCAGCTACTCAGAAGGCGGAGGGAGAAGGATCTTAAGTTGCTCTGGCAACTTAGCAAGACCCCAGTCTCTAAATAAAAACAAACAAATCCCCCCAAACAAGGGAGGGGCAGCTGGGGATTTAGCCCTGGGTTCAACCCACAATGTCAAATAAATAAACAAACAAACAAATAAATATATTGTCTGTTCTCCTAATGAAAATGAATACAAGTTAAAGTTCATGAAATTTAGATCTCGAGTATGGAGAGAGGTACCAGTAGAAATGCCCAGCGAAGTTATTTGTAAGTATGTTAGTAGTTTACGGAGGAATCACTGCTTAAAAATAAGAAAAACTTGAGAGTAAAATAATCTTGTGTAAGTAAAGTATTGGGCAAAAATAACATAAAATGGAAAAGAAGTGATGAGTATAATGACTGAGTTCTATACAGTTTGAAAAATACAACTGAACTTACAATCCTGGTTAGTAGTTTCTAAGAACTTTAGGCCAGATACAATTTTGAGATGAAATAAATATTACATAACAGAGCAAAACCGAGGGCCGGGAATTTAGCTCAGCGGTTTGGTGGCCTGCTTCCAAAGCGCAAAGACCTGAGTTCGATCCCCGGTATCTCACACACACACACACATACACACACACACACACACACACATATATACACACACACACACAAAAGAGCAAAAATGTACATACCAGTAACTATAATACTTAGAGTATGTCTGTATTCTGCTTCTTTACATTAAGAAGCCAAATTTCTCTCCAAGATTACTGAGAAGAACCAAACAGTACTACTGATGCTTTCAAAGTTCTATTTTAATGGTACCAGTGATTGTGGCTTTTTAAGTTGACCCGTTAAAGGTTGTATGTCTGCATCAAAATAATTGACGCATAAAACCAATCACTTATAAGCTTAAATTGCATTTATTTTACTATTACATTTCATTTACCAATTTATGATCTCAAAAATAGCAACAATGCTAAAGACAACCCTCCTTCTAGACTTTTATAAATAATAAAGCTTAACTTTAAGTGGTGCAGAATCCACACCCTCAAACCATTTAAGTTTCTGTGTCATTTAGGAAGAAAGAAGGAACTCCAGATTTTAAAAATTCAAGCATACCTTTACTTAAAATATTAAAGGTAACAAACAGAGAATAATTTTGGAATGTGTATCTTCCAAAAAAGATTAAAATGGAGAGGGATGTGGAGGTGAATCCAGTATATGGGGGAAAAAACTAAAAAGTCAATGAAAAGTAGGTAAGTCAGAGGGATGCACAGAATAATTTAAAATATTAGTAATTACAATAAATATCAAAGGTACACACTTAGCATTTAACAATCAGATGTAGGTTGATTTAAAAATTCCAGAGTTGTGCTAATTGCATATGTAATGTAGAATGGTACAGAGAAAGCACAAGTCAGAGGATGGGGAACTACAAACCAGGTAATCCTAATAAGAGATATCTTAACATAAAAGAGATATTAAAACTTCATTTAAATTATAGTGAGCCTATACACATAGGCCATAACTATCTTTTCAACATGGGTTGAAGCAGTAAGAACATTCCTGAGAGAGGAAAACAACCATTATAGGCATCTCATATCACTCAGTTTGTGCTTCATTCATAGTAGTGCTCAGTGATTATGAATTTTTCATGATACTTTTGGCAACTGATCTATTATTTCTCAACCCCCCATGCACTGCTTGAATATTTAAAAAGTTCTACTTTAAAAAGATCATTTGGAAATATTTATGCATTTGTAGTCCGCTCAGAGAACGAGTTAACAAAACAAAACAAAACAAAATGCAAAACAACTGTCAAACAATATCCTTAGGAAGGCCTCGTTGAGTCCTTGTTGAATGCATGAATGAAATTCTAAGCGTGTGTTCCACTAAAAGCAATTAGTTGATTTCATTCTAAAATAATGGGAGCAGTTAAACTTCGGAAAGTTCTTCATACATTTGAGTTTTATAACCCTGTGAAGTATGATTCTCCTACCTGGAAAAGAGAAGTTTACAGCCATGAAGACACTGGCAAATAAACGGAAGAATGCTGGTGCAGGTGATCAGTATCCTATGAGAAAGGGGTAGCCTAATAACTAGGCACGGGCTGTAAAATCATACTATCAATAATTGCTAATGTTTTAAAACTCTTATGAAGCTAATGCTCCTAGCACACATTCTGACCCCCAAACCCTGCTGGTCATGTCACATAAGCTGGCTGTGTGTGTTGCTAATTTTATGCTTTAGATCTAGAATGTACCCTAAAAATCTCCTGTGTACAGGGGTGGGGCTTTTGCAAAGGGATTACACCATGGGTGTGTATACTCATCAGTGTGCTGTTAGGAGGGGCCTGGTTGGAAGAGGTGTGTTACTGGGAGGGAGCCTTTGGAGGACGCATCTCCCTTCCATGCTCTTTCCCTCTCTCTTTGCTTCCTGGATGCCATGAGGTGAGCAGATCTTCTCCACCATATCCATTCATCATGCCATTTCTTCCTGGAAGCCAGCCAACCATGGGTGGAATCCCCAAAACCAAGAGTCAAATTAAAGAGTAATGCTGTCACTATTGTGAGTATAACTGAGCACTTCTTGACCCTCTTCTGACATGTTTGGTGTGTGTGTGTGTGTTTTGGTACAGGGCTCGAACTCCGAACCTTGTGCTTGTGAGGCAGGTGGCAGAACCACTGTGCTAAATCCCCGACCCCTTGTTTCTTTGTTTTAAGATTCATTTGCTTGGGCTCTTCCTACTTTAGCTTGAATTCATTTCTCAGAGAACTGAGCCCAATGTGTTTATCAAATAATGACTGAAATTCTCAAAATAACTAAATTGGCTTTGTTGTTGTTCTGAGATAGAGTCTCCATATTTCAAGGCTGACCTTGAACTTGGGATCTTCCTGCCTTAGCTTTCCAGGAAGTTGGGATTATAGGTATGTGCAACCACATCTAGCAAAGTTTTCCAAAATTCTTTTCTCATTTTCAAGATAAGGATAATAATTTCTATATCTGCAAGGATGTAGCTTTTAGTGTTCCATGTGAATGCCCACCTTTGAGGAATTCAAATAAAAATCAAGAGGCTTTAGAGGCCCTAGTGGACTGAGAAGTCTCTGAGGGCAGAGATCGAGAGCCACTTTCTGCATATCTAATGTTGCCAGTATTGGTCATCCAGGGAAGACGTTTTATTCAGTAGTAAGCTGATGGAGGAGCATCGCAGGTACATAAGAAGTTAATCAGAGGGGTGGGGCTGTCTCTATTCTGTATTCTTAGGGTCCAGACGAATTTTAGGTGTAAACCATCTGTTTGGTAAATATCTGTTGACTAAAACAAGAAGCAATAGGCCAAGACATTTGACTTGTTCATTCTGGGCTTCTAAAACGAAACTTGCTTTCTCTAAGATGAGAGGAGGACAGTGTAAAAGACCCCAGTACAAAAATCTACACACAGCCCTAGGATGTCGACTGGACTCATGTTGGAGAAGGCCATTCCCTTCACCAACACTTCTGTTCTATTCTTCAATTGCTCTTTACTTTGCATGTGCGCATGCTTTTCATCTTTCAAATTAAAACTCTGGATCCCTCTTTCTCTGCTCCCCTCTGCTTGCAGTGTATTTTCAATGCCACCCCACCCCAACACCCACCACTGAAGTGATGCCCTTTCTGGGCTTGTTCAGCACCTGGACTTTCTGCCCGGGTTCTCAGTGTTTCATGTTCATGAACCAGATCTGAGTTTTAGCACTGCTCCTAGGAATGGAGTCCCCTGGGTTAATCACAGTTCTCTTGTTCATTTTTTAAGTTTTCTCTTGGAAACTCCTAGTCACCGTTTATGCATTAAGAGAAACGAGTTTATCACCTGGGACTTAGGTTAGAACATCATAAGACTCGGATGTCATGAGGCAGATGTGGAACAAGGAAACTTGGAAATCCACTGAGGTGAGCTTGGCAGGGAGGAGGACTGGGACTGCAGAAAAGAAGGAGGGATATAAAGACGCCAGGCAGGGCAGCACATGCCTGGGAAAAATCAGTGACTTAGTGAAACCCTACCTCAAACAACAGAAAAATTAAAAGGGCTAGGAGTGTAGCTCAGTGTAAAGGCCCTGGGTTCAATGGTCTGTACAAAAAATAAAAACTTAAATCAAATCAAACATATACCTTACCAACTCTATGTCAAGCAACTCTGTGTGTGTTATTAATGTAAGGTGCATGCTATTAATGTATGAACTATTACTTGAATTTTGTAGATGAGGATCTATAAAGCAAAGAGATAACTTGTTCCAGGTGATCATACGGTAGGGAGAAAGGCAGAATAGGGACTCTGATCAGCAGAGGTCCTCACCCTCCCTATTACACTCCACAGAGTCTGTTTCCTTCAGGCCTAAATTCTCCTTTCTGGCTTGAAAGGCAGACTGCAGAGCTAGACCTGAATATAGAATATACAGAATAGAGAGCAAAATACAGAGTAGAAGATGTAGTTTGGGCATAACAATGCTAATATGTCAAACACACCACTAATATCTACATGACACTATCTATCTGCTGCCCTAGTCAGCTTTGCATCAGTACAACAAAGCACCTAAGAAAATGAACGTAAAAGGATGAAATATTTGTTTTGGCTGATGATTTTGGAAGTTTAGGCCAATTTTGCTTAGTCCCGTAGCTGTGGGCCTGAGGCAAAGCTGGTCGTCCTGGGGGTGGAGCGCAAGGGTTCAGGTCAAAGCTGCTCACTTCATGGCAGCTAGGGGTCTCATCAGGACTTGCCCCAGTGACCTATTTCCTCCACTTAGGGCCCACTTCCTGAGTTGCCATCACCTCCCACTAATACCATCCAATTATGAATCCATGAATGAATTAATGCATTGGTGAAGTTAATGTCCTCATGACCCAGTTGCTTCCCAAAAGACCCCCTTCAGAACAGTGTTGCCTGTCACCAACAGGTGAGCCACTGGGGGACAGTTCCTATCCAAACCACAACAATGAGACCTCTGTGCAAACATGGTACCCTGGGTTTAATCTTTACAATCAATTGGCAAGAGAGATCACTTGTATTGTTTTTTCATTTCACAGATTTTTCTGAGATAAATCTATGTTGCACCCAGTGCAGTGGGAAACATTAAAGGTTTTTCATACACATTGTCAGAGAAGAAGGAGAGCTAAAGGGGACTCATAACCTGTGGGTGACTGATTGACCTGTCTACTTTGAAAAGTACATCTACGGCAGCTGAACAGATACATAGCCTAAGCATATCCCTAGAAAGTTCTATTTTAGAAAGAGCAATGACCCTCCGGTATACACAGGAAGACATCTACAGTAATGTTCATAACACCACTGGAAATGACCTCTGTGATTAGATTTAGTTATGAATTAAAATTATGTCAAATTAACCCAGTGAAATGCTATCAGCCAATGAAAATGAGCTAATTATACCTATGCACATCAGCTCAGCGACTCTGAGCCACACAGAAGGAAAGTCACAATGCAGGAATATCATGGCATGATGACTTACCTGTTAATTTCACAATTCTTACTTAAGCGGCCTTACCTCTTTCTTGCACATTGTGGCTTCTCAGCAAGAAGGTAGAACTAAAGGAAATGGTAGAATTGGTAGAATGTTAGAATTTCACATGCTGGGTACAGTTCCAGCCAGGGTCAAGGTCAATGGTCATGGTCTGATGTTACATTTATAAAGCACGCCATACTTTAATGAACACGCTAGAAGAATTGTTGGTTTTCTAAGGTGAAGAGAGGCTGGCTGCTCTTCTTTCTTAATATGGGCAAATATTAGATACGGAATAAATCAATCAGCCTGCGTTCTTTTTATATCGTGTCAGCAAACACATTTCCTAATTCTTTACCTTTAAAGACGAGAGTTTAGAGTTGCTTTGTAGTTACAGTCATAGAAATTCAGATTTGGTTGGGCTTACACTCTATTGAATTTGTTTAATGATCGAGAGTGAGCTATAGCTAGAAAGAAGAGTATAGAAATTTGATTACTTTTGAAATTTGAACTGAGCAAGAAAGTTGTGTGGAGTACTGTAAGGAATTCCATAAAGAGAAAGAGGATTATAAGACAATCAAAACAGCAATGTGCATTTCTGAACACAAAAATAGTATCACCAAGATTGTTCATCCATAGTTTTACCTCACACCTGGCTCCAATTTTCTGGTTCATTTTGTATTGCGGTCAGCACTGTCAATGTAAGTTCCAGGTGCTAAGAGCTAAGTCTAATTATGCAGGGCACATCCCACTTCAAAGACTGTGCTATCGGCAAAAGCCTTTGGGTTAATTAAATGAAACTGCACCCGTTTCTGGCACCAATGAAAGCAACAGCATATATATCTGGGTTTTGTTCTCCCTGTGAAAGCCTAGCTCTTTGCAGGTAAAAATGCCAGCCGATGGTCAACTGCCACACTCTGTCGCCAACACTGTTCAGTCTTCTGACATCCAAGCTCTTGGCTATACAAAGCACTAGCTTTCAACTAGGAGTTAGTGCAATTCTGTTAAACATCTGGGACAAAATTATGAGCAGCAAAGTTTCTCTGCTCTATTTCTCAGGATTCTGGGGCGGTAGCTAATGATAGGAATATCCTCAAAATATTTTAGATCTCGGGTACATAGTGTATAAGGGCAGAAACAAACAAACAAAAATCCCCAAACTAAAACTAAGGTCAAAATGATGATCTGTTCATTGAACAAACACAAACTCAGCCTGGACTGGATGCACAGTATGTTTGGGGAATGTTAAATAAAGTATGGTCTCTGCCTTATGGAGCGCGTTTTACGCAGAGCAGATGTATTTGTGTCATCGCTGTAACACACTCGGTGAATGCACATGCGGTGAAAGTGCATGCAGCATCAGCCCCCATGGTAGAGAAAGGTCACTAACAAATGGAGTTGCTCTGGTTCTCAGCAAAGGCTTCTGAGTGAGATGCTGACTGACCTGAGTTCCGAAGAGTGGTAAGAAGAGAGAGTGCATTTCAGGCAGACAGAGCAGCAGGTGCCACAGATCAGAGGCAAGAAAATGTGACTCATTCGGCCACAGTCCAGGAAGTAGTTCTGTGAGCGTGGAAGGCACAGCTGGAGACCCTGAGTATCATTTGGCTACTGCAACAGTCAGGGCAAGAGCGATGGCGGCCGGGCTGCGTTACGTGGCGGAGAAATGAGGGGAAAATTGATAGGCTCATCTTGTCAGAGGTGGAACATGGGAAGCTGGCGATGGATTGTATGGGAGCAGGTTTCATAGACTGAAGGAGGTCAGTCTGCAGGAGGATACTGTTGATTTTGGAATGAACGTAGACATGAGGAGTTCAGTTTTCAAAATGATCAGTTTGCAGTGCCTGTGATCTCAAAGGAACTCTGCCCACGGCTTAATTGGAAATAGCAATCTGGATCCAAGCATGGCGGTTTGGACAGATGATGGGGATCTGGGCATTATCGGTAGAGAGCTGACATTTGACAGCATGAGATGAATGAGAGAAGAGGACCTCAGATGAACTGCTGGGAGTACCGACATGTAGTCAGTCTGGAAAATAAGTCTTAGAAGGGGACTTAGAGGAAGAGGCATATTAAGTGAGGAATAAAATCAGGTGACTTTATTCAATAAATTAAGCAAATAAAATACCTCCAAACACATCGAACAATGACTGCATGTATAAAATCTGAAGAGCTCATTATCTTTTCACTATGTTGATTATTTTCCTTGTAAAAATTATACCAAGAATTAATTTTTCAGTATGGAAGATTGAACCCTGGGGCTTCACCCTGAGCCACATCCCCAGTCTTTTTTCCTTTCTTTCTGTAAGACAGGGTCTCACCAAGTGGCTAAATTTTCCAAGCTGAGCTCTAATCTGTGATCCTCCTGCTTCAGCTTCCCAGAGTGCTGAGATTACTGGCCTGTGCACCAGGCTCAGCCGAGGAAGTGAATTCTGTTGTGGAATAGTGTCAGGACGGGACTCGAATAGCAGAATCGTTATTATAAAGCAACAGTCCTAATACCCACAGGTCAGAGGGTGAGAACACACTTAGTGAAAGTGTGAAATAAGATATGGAAGCAAATGAAGGAAGAGAAGGGGTGGGGGGTGTCACGGTGTTGCCAATGCACAGGACCTGGGAGCAGTCATGATAGCTGGCACTGACTGGGCTCTGGACTGGGCTCCCCGTGTAAGACGTGGCACTGTCCAAGTCACACTGTTTGCCGGCAGTGATGTCAGGCAGTCTTGCCCACCTGCTACTCCTCTCCACCACAACATGGTGCCCTTCCAGAAAGGACTCACTGGAAACTAAAGCGTGCCATCTCAGCTATGGGCAGGCGCCAGAGAGTCACGGTTCACTGATAGCATTTTTAGAATCAAGTCACTATAGGCAACAGGGGCTACTGGAATGAGCGTGGGGTTTGGAGTTGGACTCTGCTTCAAATGTAAAGGATTCAGGATTTCGAGGTCTCATTTTTTTCATCTGGGGAATGGGTAAAAATTATCTTCTGTCCTGAGTGGTTTTGTTTTGTACTGGGGCTTAAACTCAGGACCTTGCGCTTGTGAGGCAGGCACAGTGCCACTAAGCTAAACCCCCAACCCCTGGCCTGAGTGGTTTAAAGCTGGTGTGTGATGGATGAAAAGTTTTCCAAACAGGGAGAGAGTGGCAAGGAGAAAATATGTAGAAAGAGTTACAGGCAGGGGAGTGGGAGATGCAGTGCCCTACAGTGAGCAGAGGCTGGTATGTGCCAGGGCGGGGGGCACCGTGAGGCTGCAGAGCGGGCTGGGAAGGGAAGTGGCAGGACCGAGGACACAGCCATCGGCCAGTCTGATCGTGAGAGTCTCACAGAGCTCACTTGGAGGACCTATGCTCTTTTGAGGAAGCCTCTACTGATTTGTAGGACCTCGGTCAATGAATCATCCAACAAAGCCTTTGCTTGGAGTTGACAGCTATTCTGGTAACCTGATCAGAAAATTATTTACTCACAGAATGGCATTTTCCACGGCTGGTCATTTATGAAGTGCTGTTCCAAAGGGACTGTGCACTTTGATGTGAACATCAGCTGAGAACAGTAAGAAACAGCTGACTTCTCCTGCAAGACTGATGAGGATCCATTTCCGGAGGTTCTGCCCAGTTACTATGGAATGCTTAAAATCCTTCAGACTTCCCCAACATTAAATCCATCACTTAGAAATTGCAGAAAGAGCGATACTATCGGATTCGGTAACTGCTGGGATTCCCAGGTTCCAGAGCTTCAGAATTAAAGGCCAGAGCTGTTCTGTGTTCCCAAGTCCTGGCAGTCACTGTCCAGGAAAGCACGTCGCTTGACCCCTGAGCGGGGCCCTAACAAGTTCCTGGCTTCTTACCTTGTAACAGGAAGTGGAGTCTTCTGAGTGTTTTGGTTTTGTGACAGGTGAGATGATTCGGGCTTTATCTGGTGATGAGAAACTAAAGGCACAACATAACTTGATCAGGTTGCATACTTCAAGTGATTGAGGATGATTAGAAGCCCAATTAGTATTATCATTCCATCTCACTAGTCTCTGGTTATTACCAAGAGGCTGCTGATGGTCGATGGAAACCATAGCTCATATACTCTATAACTCTCCAGACTCTGCGGGTATCTCCTGCCTACAGCTATAAATATTGCATTGAGTACTTACCACCTCAGGAGTGCAGAATACTGCGTTGGAAAGTATTTTAGGGGTCTTTTAGACCAGTGAGTTTAAAAGACTTCTGGCTTTATGCCATTCATTCACGTCATTCAACAAACATTCACCGCGCATCTCCTCAGGACAGGTGCTCTGCTCGGATATAGAGTTAACAGAGGAGAAGGACATGGTATTTACATTTCAATGAAAGGCAAAAGGAAATAAACACCCAAGTAGAACAACAGGGAGAAAGAGACACAAAGAAATCAAAAAGTATGTGTGGGTAAAGAAGGCCTTTGGGGAGAAGATCTCTGAACCAAGTTCTTGCCGAGGAGACAGTGATTGTCAGTGACTACCGTCGCCACCTGCCACCCAGGTCCGCATTCTCAAGCCCTTCCTGTGACAGACAGACAGGTGACAGACATTCCGCCAGAATGCTGACGGGGACCAGAAGTTCCCACTGAGATGTAACCAGGGACACGTTTTCTCTATGTTTCCCCCTTGATCATCAAGTTTTGAAAAGTTCTGCCAAGCATACGGGCTGGAGTTGTTCAGTAATTACACATGCTGTAGGGGTTGCTACTTTTTATTTTGTTTTCATCACAGGTCACTTCTAACCAGTCTTGCAGAGTTACAAGGGTGAGTAGTCATGCTACGATATGAAATCCCATAAAACACTCTCTGAGTGGCGATTCTAAGTAATAAAGCTGCGGAAGCAGGCAGACACTGACTAAGGCAGCCTAACTTGAGTTGTCACTCTGGGTTGTGTCAAACGGTGATCACAAACTGGGGCCTTTGATTGAAGGACTGAGACTGGCGGAGATGCGCCGTTGCACTGATAACTATGGCGGCCCTTGAACATTTTAGTATGTTGAGAAAGGGAGTGGTTTTCATTGTTTCGAAACAATTTAAAATTGCCTGCGAACCTCCAATCCTCCACCAGGAATCCGCAAAACCAGGCAGTACCTTCTTCCATTTAACTCCCTCCATACATAGAGAAGCGCCGCCTCAAGACCCAAACGGGAGATGCAACTTGACCAAAACTACACAGCGAGTACGTAGCAGGTCTCTGAATCCCTGACCCAATGTTGTTCTGTGGAGCTGCGCTACTTATTTGCAACTCTTTGGGCCACGGGTAGGTCCTTTGCCTCTTCCCGCATTTCATCCTTTTAATGGGATCGAATCAGTATTTCAAAGGTAGGCATAAAGGTATCCCGTACATCAGGCCATGTGCTGAGTGTTGGATTATTTGCTACTTCAGTGGCACCAACATTGCTCACACCTGTGTGTGAATGAGGGTGTGCGCGTGTGTGTGTGTGTGTGTGTGTGTGTGTGTAACAAGCATGGGTGATGTCAGAGGACAAGAGACATCAGTATCTTCTTGAGAGCAGTGGGACATCAGTTTCTTTCCAAAATAGCAGGGTAACTGTGAGACAACTCTGGGTTGGCGGCCTGTGGCTAAAGAAAGAGCCATGACTCCCTCTGATTTAAATTAGCTTGTTTAAACTGGAGGACCTTTGGATACACTCGGAGGCCCTGCATCCATGTGGACCACATAATTGTGCACACACACACACATACACACACACACACACCAGACTTCAGAACAATCCTTTTAAATAATGACTATTCCTACAGATCTAGAAACAGAGCATATGCTAATGGCACTGGAGTAAGAAAACCTTTGTAAACAACATACCTTTTTCTGCTTGAAGGACCTGTATTGAATAATAAAAAAAATTAATGTATGACTTCTAGAGGTAGAGGATTTAGTAGAATACTATAGTATTTTGGGAGCATTTGGTTAGTAGAGTTTGGAAAAATTGTTACCATCAAATTTTTTAAAAATCTACCTGGCTTTCCCAAAGATTAAACAAAATCAAACTTTTATACTCCTTGTATGATACAAGAGACAAATATATAGTGAACCAATGGCACTATAACTTGCTTCGACTTTTTTGAAAAGCACTTTAGCCACAGTTACCAGGATCCTTTGGAGATATTCTTATTCTTATTCCAGTAATTGCTTTGATGAGACTCTTTTCTAAAAACAAAGCTGAAATCTGCCTCAGGTTCTGTGTGGAGGGATGTCCAACACAACATTGTTTACAGCAGCAAATCAATAGAAGCAGTTTACAGGACCAGATAAATAAGAATTGTTTCCATGCTGCATTTGCTTATGGGCATATTCTGAAGACATTACAGGTATTTATGTAGAGAACAGAATAGAAATACACTGTTAAGTATGCCTCAAGGTTACATTCAAAACTGCAGAATGAAAACGGGACCCAGGATATATTTACATGCTGGTATGTTTTAAATGTATACACATGTGTATGTATGAATGTAGAAAAATGGGTTTAAAGAAATATAATAAAGTATTAATAGAAGTGATGAATTTTTTCTTTATACTTGTTCTGACATTTTATGTACGGACATGAGCAGAAAATATTTGCATTATTTTAAAAAATAGCCATTTAGCTTCCCAAGCACTTCCTTTCTCTTTCCTTTCTTAAAAGAGGTAAATTAGATTGTCCTTTGTTATGAAAATCTGTACACTTAGTGAATGGTTTTCATCTTTGACCACATTCTACTCTTGAAAAAAATGAAATGTGTCACAGTAGGGACAATATATGCTGAAGGATTTATTTAATCACAAGTAACCTTATGAATTCCCTTTTGGACATTAAAAAATAGGTAGCATTTAGATAAGAATTGTTGCCCTGAGGGATGGAAAAGGTCACTGGATTGTCAAATGAGGTTTATAAATGTTCTGGAATAAAAATGTTTTTTCCTTTATAAATATGTTGATACTTTTTATGGGGTAAGGAAGATTTATCGCATCATTTTTTAACATTTCAAAGGGATTTAAAGTCCAAGAAGCAATAAAAGCCATTGGTTTACGGATGCGCTCCGTAGAGGTCGTGCTATTTGCCCGCACTCACAGTTACCTCTCCGCCAAGCTGACCCCAAGCCCAGCTCTCTCTGCTCACAAATGCTTTTTAGTTAAGAAGTCTTTGGCAGGAACGTTCTCAGAGCAGCAGCTCATGTCTTGTCTGACAGGCCTTTTTGTTTTAATGACCTTGGCATCCCCTAGGGTTCAGGGAAGAGGACATGCATTTCATTACCGATGGCTAGAAGGAGCAAATCTGCAGGCCAAGTAGAAAGTGGAATGGATGCATTCTAACGAGTGGTTTGGAAGTCTCCCCTCTGAGTCTTCCCCAGGACTTTGAATCTGCCTGCTCCAAGTGCTCCGACAGGGCAGTTCTTGGACTTGTTAAAGGCAGGGGGAAGCAGAGCCATAAATCCTGTCTGCAGAGAAGCCCTGCTTTGGGAGAGTAGTTGCTTTATTTCATTGAGACCCAGCCAACTTTGTGGTTAAGGTCTCTGAATTTAAAACCAATGCAATAAAAAAGTAGCGTGAAATCTCTCTAGCTTTTCTACCTTAACTTTTTAGTCTATTAGAAAATAAGCATATTCAAGTGAGATGCTGATGTCTCCTTTATCTTCTCCCTCTGTCCCTCCATTATTCCTCCGTCTCACTCTTTCTTTCCTTCCCTCCTTTCTTCTCTTCCTTCCTTTCTTGCCTTGCTTTCTTATTATTTAGCTCAGACTGCCTCACTGTGGTTTTTAAGGAAGAGAGGCACGGCTGTGGGCAGCAGCCCAGGAGTGGGATTTCAGGGATTGTCCTGTCTTCTGCCAGCTGCAGGAAGTTTCGTTGTTTTCTCTTAAGGCTTTGTGTGGATGAAGAGACTACGAATCTCTACTTCTCTTGCAAACTCTGAAGTGCCAGTTGAATTTGAATTGGGGCAGGTCATATTCTCTTGGAGTAGATTCTACTCTCCTAGGTAATGAAGCAAGCACTCCAGGTGCTCAAAAGCATGGTGTTTGCCCTTCTACTTGAGCTTTGGGGAAGTGAAGTATCTTCGCAAAAGAGAAGGAATGGGTTTGTTCCTAGACCTTTTTCTTTAGATGACACCAGCTCCTAGCAGAAACCAACCAAGGTTACAGAGAAAATGAGCAGTTGTGCAAGCTCCAAGCTGCTCTCTTGCTTGTTGGTGACCAGAAGACCTACTGTTCCCTCAGGCTGACCAGTGCATTACGGACTTGAAACCATCTTGGGGCAGCCAATCTTTACCTGCAGCACATCAGTCCAACCTACAGGGAGAGAGGTGCAGAGTCCTGGGTCTAAGCGCCTGGACGTGTGGACTCCCCCAGCAGCAGAGCACCATGCTCAGCTTGCTCTTTCTTGGTGGTGCTCAGGAACTCCAACTCCTAGAACACGAGCCTGGAGAAGTGCTATATGGAACCAGGGCTGTCTTCTCCAACAGGAGGGACATGTCATCCTCCTTGACAAGATGAATCATCTTGTGGATTACAGGGATGGAATGAATGTCTTGTTTGAGTGACAAACTAAACATGTGACTTTTGACATCAGCATTTTCATAAATCTAATAAAGAAGAAAGGAAGCGAGGAAGAAAAGTAGGAAGGAAGGAAGCAAGCAAGCAGGCAAATCAGCCTTTCTGGTCCAGATGTAAGAGCATGGGTCAAGTAAGAAAACAGGAACTGAATGACTTAGAAGCCCAATGGGGAGAGGCGAGGACCTGTACGCTGATGGACAGAAACTTTCCATTAGTCATGGGACTTACCCTCTGCTTAAGAAACTTCCTCTTTCTCTCTTTGTGAATTAAGGACGTAACACCCCTAGAAAACTCCAGGACCGCTGCACCTCACCTGACTTTCATGCCACTTGTTGACTCTCTATTTGTCATTGCTGCATTTATTGAGATTTTTTTTTTATCACAACAACTTTGGAAAGAAATGTTTTTGTCTCTATTTTACGGCCAAGGGAACAGAAACTGGACGGGTGGGGACACTCGCCAAAAATCACAAAAGCTAGTGGGCAGCAGAACAAGATTCAAACCCATATTCACGTGACACTGAATCTCATCTTCCTTCTACTTGCAGTCTTGCCTTCCTCAGGAAGAACAAATGTCAAGGTGCACTACGTTTTCCAGTGCTTCTTTTCTGTGACGCTGGAGGCTGGATGCCATCCATGGGGGCTGTATCTTCCCTGTGGAAGCGGGTGTGCTTCTCAATGTACCAACAAAAAGGAAGTGAGCGTGGCAGAAGACTAGGGTTCTTGCCTGAACCTTTGCTTGTTTTACTGGTTTTCTCACCTTTAAAATAGGGACACATTTTGTGCATGGCTACTGTGAGAATTAGGTGTGACGAGGTACCCTAAGAAAGCAGCATCTTTCTCACTGTGGTCATTTAATGCACAGAAATTTTCTTTTTGTTTCCCGGGGTGGGGGGGAAATTGCTACTTACTTCACTTAAGTCCTTTAAGCTTATTTGTCTGTAAGAAAAAAAGAGATTTGGTGTTAAATAAAATGTGAATTGTAATGACCAAGATAAAATCATTCTGAGCCCTTATAAAACCTTTGATTACAATTTTCTTGCCCAATTAACAGTCCACAGATCAGTAGGATATTTATCACTGTTCTACAAAACTAAAGCAGGTTATTTTTTCTCATAGTTTTCCAGGGAAAATAAGTTACAAGCCAATATAAAAGGTGATGATAGGAAGGGTGTTTCTCCTTTCAGGAGGATTTAGATAACATTTTAGTTCCTCCTGACATTTGGTTTTCAATGTCGTCTCATTAGCACAGTGACACCTATGACTGACTTGCTCTGAGAAAACGTAAAGAGTTTTAAATATGAAGCTGTCACATGCTGTGGGATCCCAGGAAGTCATGTATAAGAGGAAAAAACACTGATAAAGAAAAGAGATCTTAGATGGGGGAAGAACTATGAAACTGAATGGAAGGGAAAGATTCAGAATTTGATAATGTGGTCACTGGATAAGTCTCACAAGAAACCCGAAGTCTTTCATTCTAGAGACAAGCCAGTCAGCTTCTCTGAAGCTCATTTTTCTCGGCAAAATGGCAACAAGCGTCTTCATCTGGAGAATTCCTAGAGACGCAAATGAAAATGGCAGCTAATTCAGTGGATGCCATTGTTAGAATGTGGCCACGTTAGAGGAGGAAGTGACGAGGTTAAGACTGCACGGCTGAAGGCAAATCTCTGCTGATGGCGGTGGACCCCGGGTTCTCAGTCTGTATCAGCAAAGTGACCCTTCAAGTAGGCAGCACTCAGTCATTATGTGCTGGTGTCAGCACTCCAAGCAATAGGTGATTGCCTTGAGGTTCCATGGTTCCGGAAGTTTCAACTCAGCCGGCGGGAGACAAAGGCAGCTCCTCCACACCCTCCCTTTCCTATTAGTCAAGGAAGTGAGAAGATGAAGAGAAATGGAATGAAGTACAGCAAACACCCACAATGGCAATTATTTTGAGGTTAAGTCCCAGGATTGTTAACACTTAAGAGACCAGCATAGTGAGCTTGATGGATTGGCTGCAAGACTTCAAGTTAAAATGTAGAGTTTAGGGTTGCAATTTTAAGTTATAATAGTGAAGACATATTCAATTTTATTTGTAAAAACTTCGAACTGCGTAGAAGTTGAGTTTTCCTATATTTATACATGACTCTATTAGGTTGACAACAATTGTTAAAGAAAATTTTGCTGGCTAGGATTTAGACTTGCCTGGTCAGCATTAGGAGTATGTAAAAATCAAATCCTTTCAATTTATAAAGGCATTTCAAGTACTTAAGATGATTTAGCGAGTTTGTAAGAAAAATCTAAGTGAATTGGATTTAAATCCTTGCTTTGTCATCTATGGGCTTCGGCATTCTCAGCAAGTTAAATGCTCTTTCGAAGCTGAGTTTTTCCACCTATGAAATGGACAAATCCAAAGACTAATAAAGAGAGTTGTTGAACATACTAGTGCAAAACACATGTGAAAGCTGTTTGGGATGAAATACTTCTCATAGGCAGAACACCTCAATGTGTAACTAACTTCCTCTAGATTACACCTTTTACTCCGAGATAACTGTAGATTCCTCTGAGTTGCAAGATCTAATACAGAGATCTTCCAAACCCTTTACCCACTTTGTCCCAGTCTCAGAGTCAGACAAACTGTAATTATAATTGAGTTCATACCTTGATATCTGTATTCCCATCCACAAAGGTGAATGTGGACACCTCCATAATCTGTACTTTCTCTTTTTGAAGGGACCGTGTGTTTGCATGTCTATAAGGATTTCTTTTGGCGTTCCAAGTCAGCAGAGTATATATTTTCACAACTGAGATTGCTTGAATGGCTGGGCTGCCAGCATGGCTGATTGCACAGGAAAGCCCAGAGTTAGGAAAAGGGGTTTTGGGTGTCTTTAATATGAGTGCTTTATTTCAATTATATTTCACGTGAACCCCAGGCCTTGGGGCATTGGATTTATTGACGTGTAAAGAATTACCATGGCACAGTGAATTCTATGTTTCCCTCAGTACCCTTGTGATAGTGAGACTGCCTTCTGCACAGGGTACTGTGGGACTAAATGCTTCAATACAGACAGCAGACTTTGTGCCGGGCCTTGTGTAGTCAGAACTCAGAAAATATTCAGTATTCTTATTGTTCAGGATGACTATACTTGGCCATGGTATTAAAGTAGCTGTGAAGCTACTCCTTTTCTGATTCTCTTTCAGATTAGGTCAAGGAGAGAGTCTCTTCTTTGTGACCAATATCTCCTAAGAACCAATCTACTATTTGCATATCTCCCCCATTAACAGCAAGAAATGTCCCCAGATTAAAAGTTATGGCTTGAAACTTGCAGTTATTTATAAGTAAATTTACTTAAAGTGGGAAACAAATGAGCAAGGTGAAATAAATATTAAACACACATATTGTAGCAATCACAGCAGTGCACAGATCGTAGAGACCACACAACTAGCGCTCTTCAAGCTTTCAAGTTCTCTTCTACTTCTGAGCCATCAATGAGTCACCTAAAACTTTCTTTAAACGACCTTCTTGGATGCCACAATTATTCTGTGAAGCCGATACTTACCTTGAAAGAAAGACGCGCCGGGGATTTAGCTCAGCGGTTCGGTGGCCTGCCTTGCAAGTGCAAGGACCTGAGTTCAATCCCCGGTACCAGAAAAAAAAAAAAAAGTACAGAACTGCTGGCCAGTGGAGGCAAACGGGCCTGTAAGACAATGGGTGGAGCCACAGCCACCATCCAGGGCGAGAGTTCGGGCAATTGTCAAGGCTGCAACTGTCGCCACTGAAGCCCTTGATTGCCAGAAGTAACTCACAGCGAATGCCTCAGGGTGGGATTCACACACTGTGCTTTAAAGGCAGCTGCTGTCAGGGCACTGGGGGGCACTCGGCCGGAGCTGCTGCAGAAATGGATGGCTCTTGTTCTATTTTCACAGCCCCTGTGGCTATTCATATGTGACCTGGTCATCAGTAAGGTTGTCTGACCACCCAAGTGTGCTCTGCTAAAGGTGCATTTGAAAGCACAGCTCTCTCCCTAAAGCAAAACTCTCCCTTCTTCTATTGCTGATGTCCCAGTGTCTCCAGGAGGGTGTTGTGCTTTTACTTTTGACAGTCACATGCCAGCCCTGTGACTCTGTTACTTAACGGTCTCTGAACCTTACTGACCTTAGAGGCCCCAAAGCAGCCAATGATATTTGCCAAGAGCCTACAGGCCATCCCAGGGGCTGGGCACTGGCCCTGGAAAATCCATACTTTACAGAGCCCCGGGAGAAGCCTGTAAGATGAAATGCAGTAATTCTGTCACAGTTATGACTCCACCTGCCAGTACCTCTACAGCCAGAAACAATCATTCCTTCTGTGCAGGAGTAGGAAGGAAATGCCACATCCTGCTCTCACGTCCAGATTTGGTAATTGGAACCATCTTGGGGGAAAACTACTCACTGGAGTTAGTCACATTTTGTGATTAGCGTCAACTGCCAAACACCCCATACATTGGGAATGGGAACCCCATCCCCATGGAATCCCTCAGTGCCAGTGGGCTGGTTTTGCAATATTTCTTTGTCAAAGAGGCAATGATGTTTTTGATAGAAGAGGTCCCAGGCACAGCATATTTCTCCAGCCTGAGTGATGGTGGGCTATGCCCTCGGTTGGTCTTGGAATGGTCTGAACCCCTTTTTGGCTTTTATATAATGACATCCTGATTTCCTCCTGGCACGGAACAATTTCTTCAGTACCTCAGGCCCCAAAGGAGCACTTCTTTCAATAGTGCATTTTATTCCAAAGCTGTTATTTTCTGGGAAGGATCAAACACAGGTTGCTAAGACTGTTGCCCCACCTCCCCCAGGAGTAACTGGCCCTCCCAGCTCAGGGGAACTCCCCCCACCCTTCTGTGGAAGCCTCTTTGGGGTGTGACCCCCACCCCAGTCTGTTCCTGGGAACTGTCCAGCAGCAAGCCCAAGTCCCTCACCTGGGCTCCCTCTGGGCTTCTGGAAAGTTGTTCTGTCGCAGGGTCGGTGTGTGGCCCTTCCAGGGCGTGGGGGGCAAGGGCTGGTACTTCTTCGGGAGAGTGGGCGGAGGCCTGTGTGGAGAGAGTCAGCAGGGCTTAGCAGTTGGTTGCACAGTGGGCTCCTCACCCGTGCCTGGCCCTCTCTGTCCCAAGTTGGCTGGAAACACAGTTCCGTGATGCTCACTGGTTTACTGAGCAGCAGGATCTGTTTCAGACAGCCACAAGGGTTAGTTTGTTTCTTCTGGCCACTCTAAATCGGCCTCCCTGAAGCCTTGCTCTTTGGTTGGGTGCCCTTTTCACAAGATGGTGATACATTTGCCCACAGAGTGTCATGTACTTTTTAATATGGTGCCTGTTTGAGTTGCAGGAGGTCTGGGGAAAAGAGAACAACAGGCTTCCCTCTGTTGCAGGCCAGAAGAGTTTTTAGAGCCCTCCAAGGAAATATGGACATATTTGGAAGAGAAGGAAGACCACTTCGCCAGTTCATTCCCCAGTTCACCGATGGACTCATTCATTTATTCATAAAGGGTGTCTGGTCCTGTGGTGACACTGAGGGTAGAAAAGGACACTGTGCTTGGCTCAAGATGCTTCCAACAGGAGGGAAGAGAGAGGACTGGAGAAATGAGTAGCAAGAATGTAACAGATAAGGGCCGGGTATTTAGCTCAGTGGTGCCACTGCACCAGGTCCTGAGTTCTATGGCTGGTACCCAGCCCCCTGAAACCCAACAATGTAACAGATGCCAGGTGCCGTGGCAGAGGGACCCACAGGCCGGAGTAGAGCAGCAGAAGGGGCCAACACCAAGAGCCTCAGCAGCTCCTTGCTGCTCTGCTCTATGTGTACATGTTATGTGGGTTTGCACTGTGTTATATATAAATGCATGCACTTATGTGAACACGTATTTGTATGCTGTAAGTCTCTTAAATTCATATACAGTCATTGTATGTTGTCAATTTGTATGCAGGCATTGGCTCACAGGTTTTAGACTTGTTGACATACAGAGAGATCAGGTCAGCCCGGTGGCTTTTGAATTTGAGTATGATAAATATATACCCATGGGTGATCTGGCAGATTTCTTTGCTAAAAGAAGGGAGAGAAACAGGAGGGAAATTTTGTTGGGAATATAAACTAGTACAACCACTATGGAAATCCTCAAAACACTAAAAACAGAAATTTCATTTGTCCCAGCTGTCCCCCTTCTTGGTAACTTCCCAAATGTTAAAATTATCACATTACAAGGATCCATGCACACTGATGTTTATAGTAGTACCATTGAAATAGCTAGGTCTTGGGAACAGCATGTATGGTCTGTCAACAGATGAACAGATAAAGAAAATGTGGTATTTGCACTCAGTGGAATACTGCTCTGCCACAAAGAAAGATCAACTTGAAGAATTGGTAGGCAAGTGGATGTAACTTGAGAACATAGTATTAAGTGAAGGAATCAGACACGCAAGCTTTTTTTTTAGTAACAGGAGTCGAACTCAGGACCTTGCAGTAGGCTTGGAGGCAAGCTTGAATACCACATGGTTTCTCTTATATGAGAAACTAAAACACGTATATGAACAAAAGAGAAGATAAATAGGAAATAGAAGTTCAAATAACTCCTTAAATCACCTATTCCATTATTTCAAACTATTTTAATATCTTTGCTAATTTATTTCATTTATACTACTAGTTTCTCTTAGTGCATTGAAAAGCAAGGTGTATGTTATTATCTGTTTCTTCTCTGTAAGGGAGAATCTTTTTTTTTTGTCTGTGTCATGTATTCTGAATAACTACTTTGAAATTAATGATACACAGTGTATTGACTTTTGTCATTCTTGTATTACTTTGTAGTGAAATTTTGTTTTCTTTTTTCATAAAAAAGGAAATAAGGTGCCTCATTTCTTTGGGCACCTGTACTCTGCTCTGAGTGCTTCCTATAGCTATGTCTGATAAACCTTTCTTATGTCTCTTTTAACATGAATGAATGAATGAATGAATGAATACAGGAAAACATGTGTATATTAGTTAAATGTGAATGAGCGAGTAACTAAATGGGTGAATGACGGCTTGCCATTGGTCAGCTCATTAGTTTTCTAATGTCAAATGTTTATATATTTTCTTTTCAAGTGCTGGCCCACATCCCTTAAATAAATAGCAAAAAAAAAAAATGACTATATGAGTTTAAATGTCTTACCTAGGAGGTGGTAAAGGGGTCTGTTAAAAAAAAAACAACGACAGAATTAAATTTGTTTTTCTTTGAGCAGTGGCAATAGCTAAATTTTTTTTGGCTTACAAACAGAAATCATAAATTATGACTAAGCTCTTTAGGGCATATTTTTTAAGACCTATACAAGCTTTTACTTCATCCACAATTCTAAGATTTTAAAGAAAAGAACAACAAACATGTTCTAATTATTTCTCTTACCTTGTTTTCCTGCATGTGTTTGTCCCCTAAAATGTAAAAAGGAATGCCATAAATTTATGGAAAACATTGTCAAGCACTATTCTTATATTTGCTTAAAAGGAAGTGATTCTTACTTATGATTTCAATTAATATTTAATCAGAGTGGTGACATTTGAAAGATCTATATTAGGTGTCCAGTATGATGCTAAACATTTCGGGTTTGTGGTCTTATTAAACATCCTTGTTTTGTGAAATTAAGGCAATTTAAGTTAAATATTTTACCTACAGTCACCCAACTAATAAAGGGCAGAATTAAAATTTCATCACATATAATGTGATAACTCAGGCCCTCTCCTATCATTGGCTCCTATTCATAATTAACATTCATATATGCATAATCATAATATTTAATATTAAATGGAGAAAAGACATCAAGAAATGAATGAAACTACATTGAATGGGTAATATTTACTTATATATTAAATTATACATGTATTTTATGTATATGTATATAATTTTATGCACATGTATATAATTAATTCAAGTTCCTCAGGGTACAAAATCAACATTAAAAAAATAGCTTTTCTGTACACCAATAATGAATTAGCTAAAAAAGAAACCAGGAAACAATACCATTTACTATAGCATCAAAAGAAAAAAACAATCTAGGAATCAACCTAAGGAAGTGAAAGACCTCCACAAGCAAAATTACAGAACAGCAAAGATAAAAATTGAAGAAGACACTAAATGATTGAAAGGCCTCCTACACTTGCAGATAACCGGTATCAATAGTGATAAAATGGGTACAATACCAAAAGCAATCTGCGGAATCATCTTAACCCCCATGACATTCTTCACAGAATTAGGAAAAAAATCCTACAATTATATGAGAACCAAAAGACTCAGAGTAATCAAAGCAATCCTGAGCAAAAACGAAGAAACAAAAACAAGCCTGGATGCATCACAATACTAGATATCAAATTATACTACAAAGCTGTAGTAACAGAAACAGCATGGCACTGGCACAAATAGACACTTATACCCGCAGAATAGAACAAAGGGCACAGAAGAAACTCATGAAAGTACAACCATTTGATCCTGGACAAGGGCGAGAAGTACACTGGGAAGACACTGCCTCTTTAACAATGGTGCAAGGTTAGAACTAGATCCTGATCTCTTACCTGCTACAAAAATCAATCCAAAAGGGATTTTATCTGTTATGCTTAGGGTGCAAGTGCAAAACTTGAAACTTTGAAACTGCTAGAAGGAAACACAGGGGAAACACTTGAAGCCATAGGGACAAGTAAAGACTTCTCGAAGAGGACTTGAACAGCACAGGAAGTAGGAGCAAGAGCCAGTAAAAAGGGGCTACATCAACTTACAAAGCTTCCACACAGCAAGGGAAACAACCAACAGGGTAAGGAGAGAGTCCACTGAATGGGAGAAGATCTTTGCCAGCTACTGTGTGGATAGAAGACTAACATCTAGATATATAAAGAACTCACAATACATACACACACACACACACACACACACAAAATAATAGCTCAATCAATAAATGGGCAAGTGAATTGAATGAACACTTCTCAAAATAAGAAAAAATACATACACACACACACACACACACACACACACACAAACAAAATAATAGCTCAATCAATAAATGGGCAAGTGAATTGAATGAACACTTCTCAAAATAAGAAGTACAACTGATAAAATGTGCAACATCTTTAGCCACTAGGGAAATGAAAATCAAAACTATCCTGAGATTCCATCTCACCTCTCAGTTGGAATTGCTGTCATCAAACACACAGGACACAGTACATGCCGGGGAAGATACGTGTGTAGGGAGGGAGATCTGCTACGCTTCTTGTGGGAATCTAAATAGTATGGGCATTGTGGAAATCAGTATAGCTCCTTACAGAACTAAAAACAGAATGCCCTACGGCCCAGCTATCCCACTCCTTGGTATTCGTGAGAAATAAGTAAAGTCATCACAGTGTAGGTATAAATGCACACCCACGTTTATCGCTCCACAATTCATAATGGCCAACATATGGGCCTGGCCTAGGTGTCCATCAACAGATGAATGGATACAGAAAACATGGCATTTGTACACGCTGGAGAGTGATTCAGCTGTAAAGGAGAACAAAGTTATGTCATTTGCAAGACAACTGAGGGAATTGGAGATCATCAGGTTACATGAAATAAGCCCAACTCCAAAAGACAGGCGTTGCATGTTTTCCTTAACACACAGAATTTAAAAAGATGACATGAAGCAGAGAGAAAATATCATTAGAGGTAGGAATAAGGGGAAAGGAGAGAGAGAGTGCAAGGGAGAGTAAAAGGGAGGAAAGATATGATCAAAACAAACGCAGGTATGAAAATAGCATCAAAACTCAACATTTTATGAAATGAATAGGCACGAGTAAGATATATTTTTTAAAATAATTCAAGTTCCGGTCTGGAAGCTTCACGGAGTATTTCTAAGCACGGGAAAATAGCATCACAGTACTTTCAAGAGTAAAGGGCTTTTGAAGATCCTCCCAAATCCAAGTCTTTATTTTATGGATGAGAAAGTAAGAGTGAAGTAGGTAGAAGGGCATCAACCGACCCCAGAAAAGGCCCGAATGGGGTCTGGTACAGAGTTATCCGATTTTGAGGTACTTTTATTTCCAAGATTCAGTTCCATTCAAAGATAATTCTTGAGCAGAAACTGAGGACAAAGAGACAAACGCCACACTGTCCTTCCCCACGGGCCAGGCGGTGGAGACGACTGTCCTTGCTGCCGAAGCGTCCACTCCTGAGTGTGGAGGTGCACGGAAACCTTCGTGAAAAATGCCCGCATTTCAAGAAGAGGAAGGAGGGGTTTAGGGGCAGATGGAGACCCGAGGGCACCTGGGAGTCTGCAGGAGTCCCTGTGGGAAGCCGTGCTTCTCGGAGGGGCTGAGCAGAGGGCATTTCCCTAGCGGGAGAAGTCACCAGTTTTCCGGACCCGTGACACAGTGAGGTTGGATAGAATCGGTGCTTTCTAAGATCTGTGTTTTTAGCTACGTTCCAGATCTCCCCTGGGAACCTCCAGAACCTGGGGCCTAGGGCCGGGCCTCCCGCTCCTCACCCCAAGTTCCCGGAGGCCCTGCTTCGGCCTGCTTCCCACGGACCTCGCATTTCTTCTGATCAGAGGACCAGCCGGCCCCAAACAGCGTAAAACTGTGGAAGCGGAACTCAGTGCTATAGCCAAGTATTACAGCTCCGAGGCACAGCCAAGTGTTACAGCCGCCGCAGTTTACAGGCTACAGAATCCGAAGGTCACTCGGGGAGGTGGGGAAAACTGTTTATTATGCCAGTGGGTTCGGAGGAGTTAGAGACGGGACCCTCCTTGTATAGGAGTCGAAGGGAAGGCGCCTATGGTCACAGAAGCAAGGGGGAGGGAGGAGTTCAGAACATTCCCGAAAGGGGCCCAGCAAACGGGCACTCCTGAAAGCTCGCGCAGTTCAAACAGTTACAGGACAAGTTTGTTTTTCATTTTTACTTTTTGGTACAGGAAATCGAACTCGGGACCTTGCGCTTGAGAGGCAGGAAGCTGAAGGAACCACTGAGCTAACTCCCTGCCTGGGACATTTTGATACATTGGGCAGGAGGCTGCCCAGTGGCCCAAACTGCTGCATTTCTGGAACAAAACACTGTGTGGAGAAAAACAGGAAGGCAAAGCAAGGCAAGGGCCTGTCTTGCCGTATAGTATTGCTCTATGCAAGTGACGCAATAACACAACACAACACAACGCACACGGGTCTGGAGGGCTTTACTGGCTCAACCAGGTCTGAAATAATGACTTCATGGAATCAAATTACCACACTCTCATTATTATATTTCCCATTTTGAAAATACTTTTATTATACTGCTTTATTTTAATATATGTAGATACTAATAAAGAAAATAACAAGTACTGTTTCTACTTCTGTAAAAAAAATTTTGTAACAGTATAATCAGAGAATAACAATAGTCAAGACACTGTGCGATAATCTTAAGAGAATGGTGAAAAGGTGACTCAGAGTACAAATCAGAGACCAAAAAAAAAAAAAAAATTCTTTCACAAAAAAGAAACAAACATAATAGCAAAGAATTGCAAAATAACAGAGAAATAGAAAGTAGGGACAAGTTCAAATAACACCCCGAATTCTTCTGTTGTTTGAAAAGCATTTCAACATATATGCTAACCTGTGTCACTTATGCTACTAATTTCTCTTAGTTCCTTGTACAAAAACACGATTTTTTTGTACCGGGGATTGAACTTGGGTCCTTGCGCTTGCAAGTCAGGCCACCGAACTGCGGAGCTAAATCCCCAGCCCTACCAAAACACTTTTAAATGAGTAGAACAAACTGACTGTTAATGAATTCCACCCACCAAGTGAACAGAAGGGAGACAGAAACAACAGATGCTCTTGACACTGTAAAAACTCAAACCGGACCCATGATGGACTTCAGCAGCGGCAAGGGCCCAACCCTACCTCTTTGTGCAGTTAAAGATTCCCAGAAAGCTTAGGCCACATGATGTGGCACTATGTTGGAACACATAAAATTAATTTCCCCTTCTTTTGTCTCGCATTGGTGTCACCTATGGAGTTTTCTGGGGTCACCTTGGGGCTGTTGCTAACTTGCCCTGGGAGATGAAAGGCTGGCCTGGGGCAAAGCCACTTCTCCCTCTGCCAGTGGATCCACCCAACTCACAGGGAAAAGTATTCAAGGGTTTCCTGTCATTGGACAGAACTCCCGTTCATTGTCTTAGAGGTGTCTGTTCGGTCCGCCCCAGGGCCTGTGAGTAAAGGAAAGAACATCAGCCTGTTTTTTATTCATTGACTGACGGAGCACAAGGTCTCAGGTATGGGTACATTTTTAATATGTTTATGTGGTGTTACAGAATATAACACCGACGAGTGCAGTGAGCATCCCTTGTTCTCCCGTTCTGGTGGTAGGGGCAGACAATACATAAGCCAAAGTATGAACAAGGAAATCATCGCAGGAGAGAAGCATTGCAAGGACAAGGAAGCAGGTGAAGGGACAGCACGGGCTGGGAGGTGGGGCTGAGGCTGTTTGGCAGACAGGTCTGAGTGGGTGTCTCTGGTTAGATGATGAAATCAGAGAAGTCAGTGGAGAGAGAGTGTGTCAAGTGGGTACTGGGGAAAGAGAGTCCTGACAGGGGAAAGAGCAGCTGCAAAGGCCCTGAGGTAGGGAGAAGGGGGAAGTAAGGCCAAGAGGGGCTGGTGGAGATGGGGGAGAACCTAGGTCACATGGGCTCTTGCACGGTGTTAAGAACACTGCCTTAAGCATGGCCAATCTTCTTATTACTTTGTTGAGGTTTGGTTGACATTGAAAGAGCTTTACGTATTTACCGCGTGTATCAGAGCCCACACGGGTGACATAATTCGTCACGTAGTTATTTTATCATGCATTGGCAATAATGGAAAACAAGAGTTTTGGAGTTAAATTTCTAGCAACCGAGTCTTGATTCTGCTGCTTACTAAAGGCAGGACCGTAGCGACTGCTCAGCCAGTGTTCAGGAAACAAACACGCCTTGGACTGAAAGGGTCTCCATCTGGTAAAGCGGGGTCATTACCCAGGCTTAGTGGGAATTCATATGTGGGATGAATAATGCACTTCAAAGCTCTGTTGGTGCTCACCTTGCGTTGTGATTCCTATCGTTTGCTGGAAAGTGGAGATTTACCCTCCCAATGACGTACGCAGCCATTCTCAAAAGCTATTGCAAGTTTCCTGCCGGTCCCCAAAGGACGGTCCTTCAAGGTCTTGAACAAGCGATTTTCCCAGCGGAGGCGGCTGGCACGTGCGCCATCTGGTGGCCTGCGGCGCAATCGGCACCGTCCGCCCGAGATCTGCGGTTCCCTCTTTGGGGGAGGCATCGTCGTGAGGCGAGCAGAGCGCCTCCGGAGGAGCGAGGGGCCTCGGTTTGATTATCACCCCCCGCCTTCTTGGGGGAGACCGTGAAGACGTCAACTTCTCAGTGTCAGCAGTGACAGCCAGGCCTCTCGGAACAGAGAGTTTTAAGAGACCGTGTGGTGGCTGAATAGGTTTCTGCCGGGCTGCAAGAGCTAGCTGGTAAATTTCCAAGAAACCTGTATTCTCGTTGTTAGTATAGACGTTACTAGAAAACCAGCTGTGTAAATATATGTTTGCCACATCAAAGCAAAGGCAAAACATACTTGGACACGTGGCTTCCTGCTGTCCTGGGTGTGTGGCCCCGGTGTTCCCGTGGGGGGTGCCGTGCACCCGAACCTCTTCCCAGCTCATGCCGAGAGCTGACGGCAGATGGAAGGCTGGGACACCCGGACTATGGGCTCCTGGTGACTCCGCGGGAAATGACTGACTCTACAAGCCAGAGTTTGACTTCCTGCTTTATTAGCTGTCGATTAAGAAATAGAAAAAATGCTAATAAAGCAGATTAAATGTGATTTTGGGGGGTGGGTACCGGGGATCGATCTTGGGACCTTGCACTTACGAGGCAGGCGGTGGAACCACTGAGATAAATCCCCGGCAAGCAGATTAAATTTGAAAGTGTATGGTGCCGGTAGCCATTACCTTGTGAAAAGCAGAAAACTGAGGGAACTGGACTTCTAGTCCTGTATCTGCCAACTCTAATTCAGCTCTGCCAAGTGCTGTTATTTCTGTTGGAGCCACATTTCTGTCTGCCTGCCGAGTCTGCTGAAGCATTAATCAAAAGCATCCTGTAGGAATCAATAGGCTCTGAACAACTATGAAAAAGGGCATTGCATCTTTCACTATTATTTTAAAATTTTGTACTATGTCTCCTTTTATCGGTAAAATGTGTAATACCCTATATACTTAGACACTTGAGTCCTTTTTAAGAGATCCAGTTACTTAATTAGACCATTGCTCGTGAGCGTGTTTTATTGCAAGTACCCATGAGCTGAGAAGACTTGGCACCAGTTGCTGGATCCCTCTGACCTTTCTGCCATCTCATGTGTCATTTAAAAGGGTTGGAAAAGAAGATGTGTCAGACGTGAGCGTTTGTCTCTTAACAGAAGGGACGGCGACACAGCAGACTGGTCATACCTGGGATCCCTGACGTCAGTCAGGCTTGGTATCTGTCATGTGCTGAATCACCTTGGACGAAGTTGCTTAAATGATCTGGGTTTTAGTTGCCACATCTGTAGAATGCAGATGATGAAATCTAGCTCCTTGGATTATTGGGATTAAATAAAATAATACTTATTTTTCATTTTGCTTCCATCCAATTTGTGCTGAATGTATATAATACCTTTTGCCTATGAAATGCAATCAATCAAATCAACACTCGCAGAAATAGGCCATCACCATTATGGTCTGTAATTAGAGAAATAGACTTTAGACGAACTTAGATAAAACTTGGCCTCCGTCACAAGATTTATTGCGTCCACAAGTCTCATGACATACAAAAGTGAACCATTAAGGTTTCATGTCCTGATGATTAATTACGGAAAACTCCAAAGAATCAACTTACCATCCAAGTGGCTAATAATGTGTTTTTGGCAAGGGCTATTTGAGAAATGCCTCCAAGTCTGTTGAAATGCTCAGAAATTAATTGCAGCAATAAATTACTGAAACTATTATCTGGGATGCAGTGGGGAGGGATTACGTTAAGCAAAGCCAAGAATGTAGGAGGAACCTACCTCCTCTAATGGTTCCTCACATTAAGGTAGGAGGCACCATGTGCTCCCCCGGCTTCTGGGTTGGGGTTAGTGAGGGGTGTGGGAGGGGAACATTTTCCCACATGAGCCTGGGGAGGTGGCTGTCCACTACCCTGGGTATGTCCAGGAATGGGGAAGGTGACGAGGGACATAGGGACTAAGGCTGAAGGAGGGGACGTCCAGGCCCAGGGGGCTGCATGGATCTGTGTATGTGAATCCTAGCCACGTGTTCACAAGATGCTGGGGACCACTGAGTTCTACCATTAAGGCCCAGTGTGTGACAATGATTGGCCTAAGGTTAGAAACAGAGACAGAAATAGGCACAGAAACAACCCAGGCCTCTTGACTTGTCCCTTCCGAGGCCCCCTGTCATGGAGGTGGGACTGGCGTGACCAGGTCTTCCCTGTCACTGCTATCTTGGGTAGAGAAGCGAGGTTCATCTAATTCACCACAAAAACCAGCTAAATTATAGAATGAATGTAACAAGTATTTACCATGCTTTCACCATGCGTCCTGCATGGTGCTGTGTGTTTTCTGTAGGGAAAACAATGACTCATAGACTGCGGTCCCTGTGACCGAGGCTATCAGTTGATTTTTATAAATTCATCTATAGCAGATTTATTTTCTGGGCTACAATACTAAGTAGATGGAGCAGGAGCGCGAGATGGTTTCCTCCTGTAGAGGGAGTCAGGGGAAGGTTCCACTTGGGGAGACAGGTAGAAGGGGAGGGAGAAGCACAGAGGTGGTAATGGTTAGTCCTGCTCCAGTGCCTTCCAGGGGCGTCCAGCATGGGGCCATAACTGCAGATGCAACCCTCCACCTTGGGAGGTGGTGCTGCCCCTCCTTATATACCGGAAATAGCAGGCTGCCTGGACCCTGATTTCCCAGTGCTCTGTGCCTTACCCCGCTCTGGGAGATCTGTGGTTCTCCGGCAAGTTAGGCAGCAAGGAGATCTCTTGAATTCTGCCTGACAGCCCTTTTCAGTTTAATGCGCCTAGAGCCCCTCTTGTATTTAATGAAGAAGCCTTAGGGAAGGCGGACCTGTCCCTCCTCTGAGCTGAAGCCCTTGCTGGGGCTGTGAAAGGCAGGAAGAGGCTCTGCTCAGGGCTCTGCTCAGGATGGTCACCGGCCCTCGGCACTGGGCTCAGTTGCGAATGGAGCTGGATAGTGGCAGTCAGCCCCTCATCCTGCTGCCAGGCAGTCAGATGAGCAGGTGCGGGGGACACAGCCAGGGGAGCAGCTCGCGGGGTTGCCTGGGACGCCCCTGCTTTCAGCCCTGCTCCGTGGAAACCCTCAGCCCAGAGCAGGCAGGGATGGCTGACCCCGTGAACATTCCTGATTTACAAAGGACAAGAGATGGTTTCCATCATGTGCATGCATCAAGCAACTTGGAAAAGAGAAGATTTTGCTTATGCGAAGACAGTTTTTGTATCTTGGAATTCTATTTGGAAATTGAGTCTTCATTGGGGAATTATGACTCGGGAGATATGGATTCTCTTGTAGTTCTTTTACTGAAAATCTTGTTTTTAATTCTCCTATTTTGTGGCTATTTTATGTTTCCCCACTGGAAAATGTATCTCTGTGTCAAACAGCTATCAATGCCTTACCTTTTCTTTGAGCCTTATAACTTTCCCTGTGCTGCTGTGGGACAAATATTTGCTCTGCAGTCCAATTAATGAGTGATTTAATGAAGTTTGTGACATTAACTTTGATCCACATACAACGGTCAATGACTATGTGGCTTTTGATCTGTGGGTTGTGGTTTTGTTTTTTTGTTTGTTTGGTACTGGCAATTGAATTTGAGTCCTTGTGCTTATGAGGCAGACGCTGGAACCACTGAGCCAAATCCCCGGCCCCTTGGGTTGTGGTTGAAATAAACGTAAATCTCCAATGGTAAGGGACCAATCATAAAGTTTTTTCTGATTAACTACTGCGGCACACTGTTGTGCATTACCACATGTGCCACAAGGGGGCAGTATCACCAATCCAGTCACATTTCGCCCACGCCCACTATAAACTGTGCCATTGGGAGGAACTGGAGGGCTGTGGGAGGAGCCTGCGCAGTGAGCGCATGGGCTTGACCCTGACCACTTGCTGATTTGTTACCTGCGAGCCACTTCCCTTGCTGACCCTCTTGGTGTAAAGCAAGGGACCTGAACCAGATTAACGCCAAACTCATCTGGGACTCAATTTTTTCGGCACCCAAATTCCTGTAAAAACAAGCGAGTATGAGGCTCTTTTGATGGCATTGTGTGGAATTCTGTTTTGCTTCCCTTTCAGCCAAGCTCATGTTTCTGGGTATATGTGCTCAGTCACCCAGCATAATTGTCTTTTTCTTTTCTTGGGTAGTTTATTGTATTTCTTGATAAACTCATTCCCACATATAATATGCTTGTCACTTCAAAGAAAATTGGTTTAGATTTTGTGCTTAGTTCACCTTTGGGGCAGAGAGAAATGCATCTTAGCCTCTTTTATTCTTGGCTTTGGTTTTTCTACCAAGCTAAGCTGTGTCGTATTTGAAAATTACAGCCGTGCTCCACTGAAAATGCAATGATTTCTTCAGGATTTGTGGTTCACGCTAGTGGTTCATCACGAACAACTTATACTGTAAATACTTTGCCTCCAAATAAACTTTTAGCCATTTTTAGGAATGAAAAGAAAAGAAAACAAAACAAACAGATCAAGCTTCAGGGAAGGTAAGACCTTGAAATCTGATAGCTGCCAGATAATATCAGAATTATGATTGCAAGGAAAATGACATGAGTTGTACATTACCATAAATCTGTAACTGCTCAACTTGATGAAAAATATTGCCATAAAATTCTCCCACTGCAAAGCCAACTGATACATTTTTATTCTGTGACATTTTGTGAGAATGAATAAATTATCTGAGAATGTGTTTGTATCAAAAACAGAATTTTGTAATAAACACATTAATCAACCAAGTGTTTTCCAGCAAGACGCCTGGTCCTAAAAATGGGAGAATTCATATTAATTTTGGCTCTCTGGGCTTCTTGTATGGAATTATTGGGCTCCAGGTGGTAACATCAAACCATCAGTTACAAAGTATAAGAAAGGAAGATGTAAAGAGAATAACGCTGAACTCAGATACACCACCATCTCCCCACTCCAACAAGCCTCAGCTTCCTTTCTCTGAGGGCGTGGGTGTGGATATTTTACTGGGGTCTGTTTTAAAAAAATGATTTTAGTTTTGTTGCCATGACATCAGCCAATATCCTCCATTACACAGACAGCATGAATGCAATCCTGGGAAATATAGCCTGTCCATTTCCTTGAGGAGCTGGTTTTCCTTTATATTACTTGGGCTTGTGTGGCAGGCAGCTGAACCAGTGAGCTAAATGCCTGGCCCCTAAATTTGATCTTAATCTTCAGATCGGGTCATCTATCTACATTTCCCCTAGTATTCTCACTTTGTTCTGTCTTATTGTTCATAGTTTTATTAACTTCCACAGTTGCTGGGTGGGTGGTCGGTCATTAGCGATCCTGTGGGACAAACTGGGGAGGGTAGCATGCGTTGCCAGTTAAGCAAAAATCAAGGACATCCATGTTCTCTGCATTTATAATCATTTCCTCAGTCTCAGGCCTGTGACCGTCGCACAGAGCACGATGACACCCTAACGCCCCACATGGTGAGCATTTCCCACTGACACCAGGCCGCCTGGGCCTCCAGCTCCATCGGAAGCCAAATCGAGTCCTGGCTACCACAGCTGACACCCTGGGGATCTCGGGAGGGGAGATGTCCCCCAAAGACCCTCCTGCCTTGGGCTGGGACCTGTTTTAAATTAGGAACTCACCTTTTGTAAGTTTCCCACGTGACTTAAACCCCCAGGAGACACTGACCAACTGCAAAGAACAGAAAGACATCTTGCGGTGCCAAAGTAACTTCTCAGTAAAACGGCGATGAGCAGCCCAATAATCCCGGCTCCCCAAAGCCGGGGAGTAACTTGGCCGCGTGAAAATGTGTCTGGAGCTGTACCAGGTGCAGATGCGGGTTGCAGCACCGCCTGCCACCCACCCTCTCTCTCTCTCTTACACTGAAGTCTGCAAATCTACTGCTGCATGCCCCCTACGGGTCTTGACTGAATTCCGTGCACAGAGAGCAGAGGACCCAGGAAGTGAGGGGCGGGTTCCTCTCCTAGTCAGGACCAGGCTTGCTGGTGACTCGATGTCTTTTGATGAGACGGACGTCTTTGTGAATAGAGGCGACGTGGGCGGAAAAATATTGTCCAAGAGATACACAGAGATACTGACGTATGGGTCGATAGCTAAAGAAGAAGATCCAGAAGCCCGAGAAAAGAGGGGAGGGATACACGGAGAAGACAGCAGACCCAGGTCCCGACTCCTCTGCCACTCCCAGGGCTCGGTCCTCAGTGAAAAGCTGGAAACTCAGGATCAGAGCCCTTGCATATGAACCGGTCTTCCCATCCCCTTCTGGGTGGAGAGGAGTGGACTGTTTTTTCTCTGTAGCTCATCAAGTCCCTCCCAGCCTAAAAACGCAGCAGAGAAAGGCGGCCCAGCTCGGAGCAGGGGCTGTGTGCACAAGTCAGGACTATGGGGGTGCAGACGACAGGCCCCGATGTCCATGCCAGGTCGGGGTTCGGATGGGCACGAGGGGGACAGACAGGAGCCTGTGAGCTGCGGAGGAGGTTGCAGGCCCGTGATGGCCCGGCCGGGCCGGGCCAGGAGGCTCCTCCCACCGCTATGGGGCCCTCGCTCCTTGGGCAGCGCAGCTCAGGTGAGGGGTGCCCAGCCCCACCTGCACCACATGCTCAGGACGGAGGCTCTGAGAAGCCAGGTGCTGCCAAGGGTGGCACAGCCAGGAGTGGCAGAGCCTAGGATGGAGACGCTGTCCTCACCCCATCCACCACGTCGCCTGGTCTGAGGACCTCTCTCCTTTCTTCTGGGACCCTCTCTGCTTCACCCCTGCCCCGCCTCTCCTGTCTGGCTGGGGAGGCTCCTGTTGGGAGTCACCAGCTCTCCCCCCGTGGCTCCACCGAGGCCCCCCTGAGCCTCAGGCCAGCACAGGCTCCTCTTCAGGTCTGTCTCTCCCTGGCTTCTGGCAACCATCCTCCCTGCCATTGGAGCCTTGGCTGTCAACCTGGCCTCTGTCCCCTCCCCATTCCTGTCCACACTGCACATGCCAGGACTGACTCCCTCATGTCACCCCGATTTGAGTGCCCATTTCTGGTTGGGACCAGAAGGGTTACTAAAAACTAACATGCAGGGGTCCTCAGCAAGACACTGTGTAACCAAGCACGGGACACACAGCAGCTCCCTCTGTTCAGTTATCGGGAAGTGTAAGTCAGCCGATGGAATCAGAGGGACAGGGCCCTGTGAGGGACCACAGACACCATCACGGAGCCAATCCAGTTAAGCTTCTGTGTCCTTCACTTGGGCTTCCAGTACTCGTGGAGTTGTTTCTGTTTTAGCTCAGGCTTCTACCTCCATTCCTCAAATCGAGCCGTTTGGCCTAAAGCTTTAAGGTCTATTTGCATATTAATGAATCAACATTTTAAAATTAGATTCCTGTCTTGTGGCTTTTCTGGGCGTAGACCTATAGAAATCACATAGTGATGTATTTAACGCAATCCATGTCCTTCCAAAAAATTTCCTTTTCATATGCACAGCATAGAATATGAATTTTCACAATCAATTTCTTTGTCAATAAGGAAAAGCAATGAAAAAGCATAGGGCAGGACTGACTCAAAAATTAGTTATTTCCTGAAGGGATGTTCAGTAGACCACCTCGTGTGCGAGAGCCCATGGTCACAAAGTAAAACGAAAGCTCGTGGGATTCAGCAGACTTCTCCTTACAGTTCAGACTGTTGGGACGTGACCTTACCTTTCGCGTGTTGGCTTCTGATGTCCCTGGAAATGCGTCTGCCCACCTGTGGAAGACAAAATGGGACCATTTACCTCTCCAGGTGTGACCATGGCACCATCTAACATGTGGCCACAGCCACGCTGCATGGTGGATTCCCACGGATGGCGTGGAGGTGTCTGGCCTCGGCCGGCAGTCAGGGAATTCGTGACACGTTCTGCCCCCAGCAAGGCAGGTGCTGCCCTAGGGGATCCGACTCAGAAGCACTTGGGCTGGACATCCAGTCCTGTCTCCTACCTGTGCGCCACTTTCAAAAGGCAGTCAGAGCATTACAAGTTTCATCTTCACAATGGGGAAAATAATCAAGTTAGGCCGCCAGGTTACCGTGAAGATGAACACGCAGTGTCAGGTGGAGGATGGCGGTCACGCAGATGACAGGGTGGCCTTGTGGGAGAACCACGACGTGGTTACAAATCTGCCTCCACCCTGGGCTGCTAGGACCCCTCTGCCTCAGTTTCCTCACCTGTGACATCGCAGCCCGCGCCTGAGCACGCTGACGGTGTCATTAGCAACGTCCGTGGAGACATTAGTGAGCCATCACTGATGCCTCACCGGGAGGTGTGGAAGGGAGCTGAAGTTGTCACCGAGGTCCCTGTTTTCTGGGAGCCTTGGTCGAGACTGGGTCTCCTGTCCCCTCTCTCCTCCTCCCTCCTTGATGTATAGTTAATTCGAAAAGTTTTAATTTTTATCAGTACCTGTTTACAGCGCAGAGATTATACTCACCCTAAGGAGTGAGTCCTCGTGCGTAACACATCTCAATTATTTTAACTTCTTCCTCTCCCCTTCCTCCTCCTCTTCCCCCTTTCTGGGTCCCCTCCCCATTTACAGAAGATCTCTCCCCTTGCTTCCCGTGATCCGTCTTTTATTTGGCTCTTCCTGCATGTGCGCTTTGGGTTTCTCTTATAGGAGAGGCCATGTGATATCCGAGCGTGGGTGTCGGATTTTCTTCCCTGAACCCCGTGGTCTGAGGAGCCGAGCCCTGCTGGCTCTTGCCCCGTGTGGGGGCGTCTTGTCCTGCGTGTCTGGGCAGGACGCGGCCAAAGCTGGATTTCATGCCAACGCTGCGCCTCGTCCGTGCACAGCAGCCCCCAGTCCCTTCAGGGTCCCCTGTGGGGGGCACTGCGGGGCTCTGCGGCGATCCCTCTGCTCCCTGGGCTTCCGGTGTCCCTCGTTGTGGTGCCAGCCTGGTCACGGGGGGATGGGCTGTGTGGTCTCCCCCGGACCTGGGACCTGCACACCTAGGCCTTGGCATGGGGCTTCCTCGGGCTCCTGCGCCTTTTTCCCTCGCAGCCAGATTCTGCCTCCAGTCTTGTGGGGGTGGGATCTGCTGCAGGAGCTCTTTTGGTGTTCCCGCCCTTGTGGTTGTGACGTTTTTCCTTTTGTGCTCTGCTCAAGGGCTTCTCCCGTTATCTTTCACACGTTTGTTTCAGTGCTGACTGTACCTGCTGCACCTGCGCCGGTGCGGGACGGTAAGGAAACCAAAGGGAACTCCCTGGGATGCTAAAGGAGGCCTCACACCTGCGCGCGGACCGGCGGAGTGTCAGGCACAGGGCTGCCGGCTCAGCGCTGTGGAGAGGTGGGGCTGGGTCATTTTCGCAGCACTCCCGCCTTCCACCCACTAGAGGTCAGTAGCACTCCCTGGTTGTAGCAAACAGCCCCGTCTCCACTTTGCCACCGGTCCCTAGTCGCAAAACCTCTCGGATGAGAACCAGATACCTGCGCGATGCATGACAGGTGTGCAAGTCAGGTGTGCCTGTTTCCTTCACTGCAGCTGCCACTTGGGTGCGCCTGGTGCCTCCAGGCCCTGCGTGCCCACCCCACCCCAGCACTTCCGGTTCCACCGAGCTAGCCACGGGAGCCACCGCCTCCTCCAGCCGACGGTAGGCCCCAGCTCGGCATCTCTGCGCTGCTGTTGAGCGCAGTACTTGGTGCGCAGTAAGTGTTCAAACACAGAGAAGTAGTTTAGGGCAAAGCTCCAAAGAGTCCTGAAGATCCATTTCCTTGATAGTTTAATCTAAATATAAATGTAAAGAACTAATAAGAATCAATCCCTGCAAATGAGGTTGTAATGAAAAAGATCATCTGCTTCCCATAAAAACTTGATTATTCAAACATTGATTATAAGAGTAAAACTCTATCTGAATTGAGGCCATGACCTTGTTTAGCTTGTACGCAGCTTCGCTACTGGCCAGCATTTTGCTTGGGCCTCTCTTGCCCGGTCTCTCACTTGACTTCACTTGACTTAAATGTGTCAAGATGGCAGCTCCACTTGCAAGGTGATCCAGCCACAAGAAGACATTTCGCTTTCACAGGCAGCTACAAATGTAATAGGAAGCAGGAATGAAAAGGGGTAGGAATGGAGGCTTCGGTTCTGCCCTAGTTGTTTTTAGAAAATCGAGCAAGGATTACTTTTCCCTGAAAGAAGTTCTTTCCACGAACACTTATCTATCTGTAGAAGGAAACTATGGATGTTTTCTAGATAAAGGAAAGCTGACCTCTCAGCTGTGACCATTGACTGCTTTGAAACTACTCCAGTGCTTTTAGTTACTGGGCTGGGCACTCTGGAATTCTTTTCCCCTGGGCATTGCCTTGATCCTGGAAATGCTCTCCTCGACCTGCAGCCCTCTGCTGAGTGGCCCGAGTTGCAGGTCTTGGGAGCAAAGCAAGGGAGTTTTGTGGGCCGGACTGGAAAGTGTCCTGTGGGGACAGACACGGGGCTGGGGAGAGGTGGAGCCCTTCCTCCTATTAAACAGCCACGCATTTTTCATGATTGAGTTTAAATGATCCACAGTTTGTTCATCTTCATCCGTCTGAGCAGGATTTATTGAGAACCACTTCTGCAAAGGCACTGAGCCAGGCACTAGGGCTAAAATAGTCCTGATCCTCGTAGAGACGGCATCTCATGACTGCTCGGGTGAGCACCGTACTTGCCATGTCTTATTAGAACAGTGGTGAGATTTTATAAGTAAGACAACAAAAGCTCTGAGAGGGTGATGAGTGGCCTAAAGGCACGGAGTTTGTAGAATTGCCGCTGTTGAAGAGGAAATGCTGGTGTTCACCTGCAAGGGTATTCTAAGGACTAAGCGTCATGCATTCGTAGTCCGACCACCGCCGAGAAAGGCTCTCCCTCACCTTCCTGATCCTGCTTCAGTTTATAGTGCACCCTAAGGAAAGCACGTCTCCCTTGCTCTGCTGTCCATCTGTTATTTACTCATTTCTTACAGGGCTCCTCCCACCGGTGTGTAAGTTTCAGGAGTAGTGAGGTGGTTGTTCCCAGATGGGACTGTGGGTCCCTAGCTGTGTCAGATCCGGGCAGACATCGAGGACGAAGCTCGTGAATGAACTTGTGGCAGGGTTCATGGGAGGTCTGGCTTAGTGCTATGTGCAGAGGCGCTGTGGGGTGTTTCGTTGCTCCTCTCCCACTCTTGGTCCTGTTGGATATTTTCTGTGTCCAGGGCATTGAGTGGTAAAATTTGTACTTCCCTTTCCTTCTGCGCTATGGTTTGAATAATCTCCCCAGGCTCCTGTTGGAATCTCATGGCTGTTGTACATTTTGGCTCCACCGGAATGAGGGGACTAATTCCTGTACCTTGGAGTGGCTTTGTTCTAAAGGGGAACCATGGCCGCTCTGCTGTCTCTTTCCCCACCGCATTGCCAGAAACTGCACCCCAGTCACTAGGGGCTCCTCAATTTTACACTTTCCAGCCTCTAGGACTAAGAAATAACTTCTGTCCATCACAGTCTTAGCTATTCTCTCATAGCAGCATAAAACAAAGACATTGTCACTGCGGACAGAAGCCCTAAAGTTAAGCAGGCAGAAGAGAGTACACAGGAAGCACATGGATATTCAAAGCACGTTAACACTCAGTGGTGACTTTCGTCCCTGGATGCAGACTAAAAAGGATTTTACAGTGAAATCCTCTTTTATAAGAAAAATTAGGACTTTCTTCATTAAGAAAATTAAATGTTACCAAGTATTTTATTAAAAATATAAACCTGAGCCCAGGATTTAGCTCAGTGGTTCTGCTGCCTGTTTTGAAAGCACAAGGTCCTGAGTTCGGTCCACAGTACCAAAAAAGCAAAAAACAAAAACCTCACACACACATACACACACACACACACACACAACACATGCACACCTACATGTATGTGTTTAGGTTTTTTTTTTTTTTTTT
>NW_022900947.1:5762002-5765405 GCF_012274545.1 Fukomys damarensis
TTTTTTTTTTTTTTTTGGTACTAGGGATTGAACTTGGGTCCTCATGCTTTCCAGGCAGGTGACAGCATCACTGACTAAATCCCCAGCCCTTAGGGCATTTTCATTCGTAAGATATTTTCATAATATCAACTGTTGTAACCTCCCAGTGTTTGTTTTGGCAGTACTGGAGATTGAATCTAGAGCCTTTGTGTTTTGCACTGAGTTATATCCTCAGCCAAAAAAAATTTTTTTTGCGGGGTACAGGGTTTCGCTGAGTTTCCCAGGCTGGGCTCAAACTTGGCAATCTTCCTGCCTCAGCCTCCCAGAGTACTAGGATTACACGTGTGCACCACCACACTCAGCTCAAGTGGTCTTTGGAGGTCATCTTGGCTGACTTCCATTTCTATGTTGTGGACAAGGTTCAGAGGTTCAGGGAGGTTGTGTGACTTATTACCACTTAGCCCTTGGCAATGCCAGGCAAAGTCATGGAATATTATTGTAAAGGTGGGAGTTCAAGTCCCAGCTCTGAAGGCAACGTGCCTTAGATGCGATTCGCGTGAAAGTCCTTCGCCTGACCTGGCTCATAGTACGTCGTTAGCAAACGCAATTCTCCTTCCTCCCAAGCCCCTTCACAGGACCAGGGTCATCCCAGCCTCGTGTGGCGCAGGCTCCCTCAACCTCACCAAGCTGCCCCTGGGCGTGACCGGCGCTGAGCGCACTCACTTCCTCCAGCTGTAGCAGCCGCGTGTTCTGGCTTCGCCCTGCAGGGGGCGCTGAGGGCTTGGCGTGCTGCAGAGAGGGGGCGTCCGCTGCGCCCTTGAAACAGCGAGTGTCTGTGAAGAGGGAAGAGGATTCCAGTCACACCTTCTGTGGAGCCAGCAGCACATGCGCACTCCGGACACGCCAGCCGGAGTTCTTCACGTCCTCCAGGCCGTGAGCTGGAACGCACCTGCAGGACATCTTCCTAATCCTCACCCACCTGCCCCACACCCCGGGCCTTTTCTGTCCCCCCCCACTTGACAGATTCTGCCTCTTTGCTGTTTATCTGCTTCTGCCACTAGAACAAGGCCTTCCTGGCACTGTGGGTTATCTTTGCTTGTCCTTATGCTCCCTGATCAGCCAAAATGAGTACTGGCGCAGCCTAGAGGCATTTTTAGCAACTGGCCAAAGGGTCCTGTCTTTCTTTACAAGATCATTCCCTCCAGAGCAGTTTCCGTGGGTTCATTTCCATGGGCCAGGCCCTCATCACGCACGCCTCGCTCCCTCTTGGCTTTTACAGAGGCGTTTCATCTGAGGTTCCGACATCCGCGGAAGCCCCAAGTAGAAAAACGCAGAGGTGAGTACAAAGCTAGCCCTTTGCCCCTCCCGGAACGCGTGGCTTTGCTGCTGTACCGCGGAACTACACGTGGTCTCACTGCTGCAGAACGAATCATACATGCTAAGAATTCCCTCCCTCTCCCCCGCCACTCAAACTCCAGCTTGATGCTTGTTGTGCGGCCCACTTTCTGGCTGCTCACTCTGCCATGCTTCTAGGCCAGCAACTTGCCTGTAACCTGAGAGAGCACCATCCTAATGACAGCTATGGTAGGAGCCTGCCTGTGTGGTTCCTGCCAGCTCCACAAGGACTCTCGGGGGAGGCTTATTATTACAAACCCTGCTTTCAGGTGGAGATAGGAGTTCCAGAGACTGGCCCAAGCCGTCTGGATACCATGGAATCAGGGTTTCCGCCTAGGGTGGTTTAATTCAGAGTCTGTGTCCTTAATTGCTATGCACTGTGGCAGCAGGGACGTGCACCTGCAGACGTTATGCCCAGCGCTGCGTGTTACCTGCATATTCAGATTCCTTTATGGGCCTGGCTGGTAGAATTTTCACCGATGGCCACACGTCGCCCAGCTGAAGCTCAGGGTCTTCGTAGTCATCATCACTGGGGAACGTGGCTGTGTCTAGGACTGTAGTCGTCTTCCTGTCCTAAGTAGATGGATACATCTTGGTGAGTCAGGAAGGGACGGCATGGGCCAAGGCCACAGGCTGCTGTGTTGGCTGGGGGAGTGACATAGATGCTTTAACAGAAACGTAAAGACTTAAAGAGTCTGGGGTCTCAATTAGAACTTGAATTTTTGTGCTAGTGAGAATTCTAAAGATGTCCCCCTAATTTTGCCCTCTTCGATTATTCAATCAAATACTTATTTAGTTTCTACTATAAAGGGCTGTGAGGATGTAATGAAGGTTGTTAACAGCTGACTTTAAAATAAAGGCATAGTCCTGGATTATTTGTGTGAACCCAGTGTGGTTACACGAGCTCTTCTATTTGCTGATGAGATGATCTTATATATAGAAAACCCCAAGGAACCCACTGAAAATCATGAGAACTTAGAACTAGTAAAAGATTCAACAAGGGATCAGACTATATGACCAACCTTGCACAAAATATATTTGTATATATTGGTAATAACAATTTGTATTTCTACAAGCCAGTAATAATTTGAAAATAAAGATTAAGGAAATAATGACATTAGGATAGCATCAAAAAATGAAGAACTTAAGAATAAATTTAACTAAATATGTGCAAAACTGTACACTAAAATAGTGAACAAAGTAATTTACAAAGACTGTAGTAAGTGGAAAGATGCTCAATGTTTATGGATTGAGGGCTTAGTATTGTTAAGAGAGGCACATTTTGCAAACCAAGGCACAGATCCAACACAATTCATTCAAAATTCCAAATGCATTTCTCCTTTTCCTCTTTTTCCTCCTCTCCCTCTTCTTTTGCAGAAATAGACAAGCTAATAAAGAATTCCTATGAAAATGATCTTTCTCTCCCCCACCATATTCATGTGGGTAGACAGTAAGAAGGAAGCCACCTGCAGGCCCAGGGAGGTCTTCACTGACTCTTGATTTTGGCCATCAGCCTCCAGGAGAGTGAGAAAACAAATTCTACTGTTTAAGCCACCCACGCTGTGGCAGTCTGCTGTGGCAATACAAGCTGACTGACACAAGACTTGGGCTGGACTCTGAGTGGCAGCCCTCAGAAGATGTCCTCGCCTGTAACTGTCATCAGAGCAGCTCTGGTACGTGCAGCTGTGTCCTGGGGCCTGGAGCGGCCTCAAGCTCCACAAGGCAGGACTCAGGTCCTCCTGGAGATCCATGAAGAGATCTTTCATTCTCTCCAGGGCTTCAAAAAATCAGCTTTTCCCTGATGTTAGTCTTGACTTGAGCTTGAGAGGGAAATCCAAGTGCCAAGATGGGATTAAGTCCGTAAATGCTAAAGGTTGAAAAGATCTAAGGGATGTCCCGTGACTCCAAGAATGAAAATAAGATAGAGGTGTCACTTTTCATGGACATTCTCCAATTCAGGTCTTTAAATGAGGAACTTTTGTTCCTTTAAATTTTTTTTTTTTTTTTTTTTTTTTTTTTTTTTTTTTTT
>NW_022900947.1:5765558-5817743 GCF_012274545.1 Fukomys damarensis
CGTGGTGGTGCACGCCTTTAACCCCAGCACTCGGGAGGCTGAGACAGGAGGACTACTGTGAGTTCAAGACCAGCCTGGGCTACACAGTGAGTTCCAGGTCAGTCTCCACTACATAGTGAGACCCTGTCTCAAATCTCCCCCCACCAATTTTTTTTTTCTGTACCAGGAATGGAATTGGGAACCTTGAGCTTGTGAGGCAGGTGGCGGCACCACTAAGCTAAATCCCTGGCTCGTTTTACAAATTTAGAAACTAGGATCGGTGATTTCCCAAACCACACAGGTGTCACACAGGCCACAGGTGCGATGGGTGAACAAAAATAGGTCTTCACACCAAATCCATCCTGGAACCTAGCATCAGGAATTTAAAACTGTTGTATGGGGTGGGGGCATGAATGTGAATATTTTGTTCTATTTTATTACAGCAAGAGAGAGAGAGAGGGAGGAGAAGGGAGAGAGGGAGGGCAAGGGGAAGAGAGATATTTTAAAAATGTTACATCTATCTATCAATCATCTATCTGTCTGTCTAGCTGCCTATCAGTTATTATCTATTTTCTGGCAGTGTCAAGGATTCCTTATTACAGGTTCAATATTCATTACCTATACGCTTCCTAATTAAAAAATACTGTGTATGTGTGTTCCTGTGTGAGGGCCCATAGCTTTAATTAGATTTTCGAAAAGGTACTTCAGGGAGTAACAAGCCAGTGACTTCACAGGCACATTCTGTATGGATGTATGCGTTCTCTGTCTGTCTGTCTGTCTGTCTCTCTGTACCATCTGCTGACCTATCATACACATATGTTATTTAAATTATATACATTTATAACAATATATTACTCATAATATTAGGTATTTGAATTCAGGTTAGAAATTTTAATCTTTTTCATTACTTCTTAAAATTCTTTGTATTTCAAGTGACTTTATAAAATGGAATATCCTACTATATTCATCTGTTTCTGTATTGTTGAATATTTAGCTTGATCCCAGTGTGCTGCTGTATTATTACAAAAGATCAATGAGTAAGTTTCAATCAGTCTGAAATTTAGGTTAATTCCTTATTTGAAATTCCCAGCCATGCAATTCCTGGGCCAAAAAGTGGGTATTTTTTATGTTGCTTAGTTAATATTGTGAAACTGTCTTCCAGCAAATTTACCTCAATCTAAAATTCCACCTTGGTGTCATGAAGTGCCTTCTCCTAATGCACCCGCTAGCTCTGTGTCGATGGTTTTACCTTTTCATCCTTCCTGCTGACCTTGTGGATTAATTTTTATCTTCCTTTTGTAGCCGAGGAGCTGGAATATAATGTTTGACTCAAGAATTAAAACGCAGTTTTCCTTGCCAGCCAAGTATGCCATTAGGAACATTAGAACGCAAAAACACAAATTTCATCAGAAGACTCAAAGAAAAGCTCCTTATTTTGCAAGTTTTGAAGACTGACAGGATAGCGCAGGGGAGCGCGGACTCACACAGCGGGGAATAGTCTCCTCCACGGTCCGGTACTGGTACTGGCCTGCAAAGGAAGTACAGCCAATGTTACTGCGTCCCCGCAGCAGGCCACTCGACACGTGGAAAAGACTGGGCCTTCATTTCTCCCCGGAGGGCTTGTGCTCCTCTCTCTTAACTTTCTTGACCGTAACTTTTCAGAACCGGAGTCCACCTTTCCCTTCCCATCCTTTGCAAAACCATGGACTGATAAAGGAGGAGCGAAAGGCAGACTCAACCAAAATGGCAACCGTGCAGATGGACGGGGAGGGGGGCGCTTGCACAGCAGGTTCAGTTCTCCCAGAAAGAGACGTGGCGCGCGGGAGCCCCTCCATCTCTGCCCCCAGAGCCATGGCTTGTTCAGGTATAAGCAGAGCTCTACCCCCGCCGCACAGACTGTAAGTCCTTTGACAGCAGGGTTCCTATCCCTCCATCCACCCAAGTCACAGGCCCAGGCCCAACTCCCAGTATGGAGAAGCCAAGATGTGTTCTTGACCCCAGCTTACTAAGTGAATACTGTACAGTTGCAGTAACAGTTTCTTAACCCTCTTCTCTCTCATTTGGACTCATTTTATGAAAGACTGCCTGAGGTCACGCATCCCTCTTAGCATTCAATTTTAAATTTTACTTCAGTTTAGACAAAACCACTACAACTGCTCCAGTGGCTGTGTGCTCTTTTGAATCCTTATAGACCTGATATTTCTGAACTGCATTGTACTTTTGTGCTATCAGTCTGCATCGAGGAACATTAAGTGCAGAAAATATTCTTGTCACCTTCTCTTTATGAACACACAGGTGAGAAGTTTCTGTAGGACACAACACTTTCCCTCTTTGGATGCTGAGAACCCTCTGGACAGATTTCTGGGGCGTGCCTAGCCATTGTGGAGGAGCGGGTTGTGACTTTCTTCTGTATCTTGCTCTATCTTCCGTAGAGCTTTTGTCCTTTCACCCTGACTTCCCTGACCACCCCTAGGATAGAGGTGTGACTTTTATAGGGGGCATTGATGAGAAGTGGCTCGTTGGAGACGTCCTGCACTGGCATTTGCCTAGCACTACTGCATGAGGAAGTGTTAACTAGCCAGAGTGATTACCCTGAAACAATGAGCCCGGAGGGGTGAAACTACCTGCAGTTCCCCTCCCAGCCCTTCCTGGAGATAGGACCAGTCACCAGCACTACCCTGGGGCAAGAACGACAGCTCCTGGTCCCAGCACCACTGAGCTCCCTGGGAAAGGGGGTGCGAGTTCTCCAGCCTCCCGGGTGAGCGTCTCAGTCTTTCGCCTAACTGGAGATCACACCACCAGTGAAGGGCCTGGAGGATCAAAGGGGCACAGCGTTCCTGGGGCTTCTCTCTGGCCCTTCTTACCCAGGAAGCAGCCCCCCTGTCTAACTTGGGGTTCAGTATAATGTCACTGTGGGAAACTGGCCTCCTTCAGTGTGACCATTCTGTAAATGTCCCTCCAGGCACCGTGGTGGTTTTTGCTCTCACTGAGGACCACAAGTCCTCCCCTGGATCTCTCAATGTCTCTCTGTCCTTTCTGTCTCCTTGTGTCCATCCTACCTGGGCTGCTTGCCCTTCTGACCTCCCCTTTGCTCATCAGTTGCAATGCCCAGTGTCTTTCAAGGCCTGATGTCCCTGCTCCCTGGGGCTCCCCTTCTGGACTGGTCCAGGCCACATGAATCCCACTCAATGGGCAGAGCCTCTATTTCTTGTTCACTCACCATGACACTTAAAAATAGGCAGCATCTGGTGACTTCTTTGTCGTGTATACACTGTCCTTCTTTGGGGAAGGACTTGTCCTTTATCTGTCATTTCCCAGACTTCCTATCCGTGTTATCCTCAGGGCAGAGTGCAGGTATATAATTTTAGGCATAATTCAAACACTGCACATCCATTTGTGCCCACAAGGTCTGGCCCAGATCCCCAGAGCCCAACAATCTGCTCTTGCCTTGGTGTCCACCTTGCTCCTCCCAGTTTGTTTTGACAAAGATTCTGTCCCGAGTCCAATCCCAGGCTGGCTCTTCCTCTAACCCCTGTTTCCACCAGGCCCTCCCCTCAGGCTTCCGTGTCTGTCTCTGCTTTGTCTCTTTTTAGCAGGAATCCTAGTGGATGAGTTTAGCCAGAATCTCCCACCTCCACATCTGATGCCCATCTCTGTCTAGCCGGGTCGTTACCCCACTCCTTCCTGCAGATGACATCCACTTTCACCAGAACCATCACTCATCCCCAGCCATTCCTCATGGTAACTTTCCACTCTCTGACCCCAACACTGTTCCTTGGCTATCAGTTCCCACTTTTCCTTATTGTACTCGGTGTTGAGCTCAATCTCCCTTCTGTACTGCAGATGCCCACTGGATTGGTCCCTGTGCTTATCTTGATGTCCTGAATGAAGTCGGCCTTTCTCTGTAACAATGTCCAGAAGTTTTCTCTTTAACACTTCCTCCTTTCTCAATTCTGGCTCTTTTTAAGTCTCTGCAGCACACTTAGCACATGCTGTCCATCTTTCCAGAAGGCTCTTTCCTTAGCTCTGCCTGGACCCATTCCGACCTTCGGGTCACACTTGGAACATCATCCCCAGGTGCCTTCCCTGAGCCAACCTCAGCTACAAATCCAAGGGGACCTTTCTCTTTTGGTTCCTCACACCGTGAGTGCCTGGCCTTGCAGTGTGCTCACCAGACCCCATCTCCTTTCCCGTGCTCCTGTGCTTGGCTCCTCCTGGCTCCTCCCACACTGGGTGGGCGTGGTATTGCTGAAGCTGCTGGGACCCTGCCCATGTGGTGAACCCCATCTCTGCTCACCTGCTGAACCCTGTTTTTGTTCTGGTTCAGTCAATGCCTTGTCAGACAAAGTGGACCTCAGGGTCCTCTGGGATAATGGAAGCTATTGGGTAAAAGAAGATGTTTGGAAACAGATCTCCTTCAATTCTCCATGCTAGATGTGGTGGGAGCAAGAAATCTTCATTTTATTTCACCCCAACATATATTCATTATATGTAGATGTTAGTCCTGCCTAATTAAGAAATGCTTTTTAGTTTCTCCATGGCATCTAGGAACAAAGACAATCAATACATTATATAGTTGCAGACTCTGGTGTCTACCTCCCCAAACCCATGGCAAGATTTCAGGTTTGTTATCACTCCGGTAACCAAGTAGTACTGAGAAAGGCACATGGTAAATGCACAATGAGTGAGTAGTCAGCTATCAGAGATAGCATAGGGCACAATGGAAAAACTTCAGAAATGGGAACCAACAGCAGAATTTCAAGTGGATCCTGGTTTCCTCTGCTACTGAGTGAGCTTGACCTTGACTGACCCCTCCTCTTGCTGCAGCTCACCACCTAATGGCCCACCCACACCTGTCCAGGTCTTTGCCTCTTCCCGGAATTGAAATCGGTGCTATAGTTCAGATCATGAATGTTACCCAAAGGTGCATGTGTGAAAGGCTTGGCTGCCATCCTGTGGTATTACTACAGGGTGGAGGAACCTTTAGGAGGTGGGACCTAGTGGAAAGAAGTTGGGTCATTGGGGATGTACCCTGAAGGGGATATTGAGACCTCAGACCCTTCCTATTTCTCTTCCTGCTTCCTGGCCTCCATGAGGTAAGCAGCTCTGACCTACCACACCTGTCCCTCCACTATGATTCTGTGTCTCCACAGAATCCAAAAGCAATGCAGCCATTTATGGTCTGAAACCTCTGAACTATGAGCCAAAAGAGTCTATTCCTCCTTTCATGATTATCTCAGGTATTTTGTCATAGTGCTGGAAAGTTGACTAACATATTTTGTGAAAAGGAAATTGTTCTGCAGCTCTCCCCGTGTCCTCTTGCAAGAGCTCTTAGCTATGCTGGGGATCTATGGAGAGTCACTTGTCACCTACAGGAACCAAACAAAACAACTGGCTCTGTTTATCCCTTGAGGAAACATCCTCCTGCAAGCCTAGCAGGCCTTTTCCAGTTGTTCAGAGAGAAACGAAGATGAGTACATGTGGTGTAAATGCTGTGGGGGCATGTGGACAGGCAGCAGGCGGTTACCCACCCTGTGGGCACCAACTTGGATACCCGTTCTCCTGCCCAGAGGGGCAGAGCCAGGGAAGACAAATACATGGCGCATGCCCAGCATGCTGAGATCATCTGATCATGGCCACCAGGTTCATCTGTGCTAATTAAAAAATAAATGGAAAGACAATAAAATCTGGGCCCTGGTATAAATGTGTGGAATCTGCTTTTGCCACAAGTCTGAGGTGATAGTCATGGATCCTAAACTTTGAGAACCAGAGACCTAGATGCTGCCACCCTCTGCCAATGGCAAGTGGGCCATGTGAGTAAGACCTAGAGACTCGGGTTCTTCTCATTTGTAAACACTTCTGGGAGCTCAAGTCTCGGAGTTACAAGGCTGGTGACACTGTCCACACCTTCACTTGATACCTTAACATGGGCACCCCAGCCGGCTGAGCCCTAAGTGCAGTTGCCATGGGATATTAACTTCGAAGGAAGTCACAGACTGTCAGGTTTGCCAGCAGGTCCCTTGATGGGAACGTGGTTATCTGGAGAGAAGCACAAGTTAGAAGCCTGCAGAGCTTAGAGCCCTCTTTCTACAGGCAACGGAGGCAGCAGATTTCCCAAGGCAGACAGGTTTCCAAAGCAACACTGGCTTCCTTTTCCATTTCAGCGAGAAGAGAAGAATTGGATGCTGGCAAAGAAGTATGGGGATGCCCAGGTTAACCCCATTCCAGGCTGCCAGCTGGATTTCCTCTTCGACGTGTGGTGGAATTTGAGGGGCCAGTGACTCTCATCTGCAAACTCTAAGGACCCTGTGGAAAGCTGTGTCCCCCTGGAATCCATTCTCCTCTTCTCAGCTGCTCGATATCGCCTGGATCACGTCAGCCTTGCTGTTAGTAGGGCTGTTAAGTTCATGCTTTGGCCAAGAGGATTGAAGTAGAAAATCCACTCACAACTTCTGGGAAACTTTCTGAAGTGGCTGTTCACTTTTTCCCTTTCCTTATTTTCTTCTTCTATCTCACTGTGTGGAACACTGTTGTTGGTTTTAGGCTGTAGGGCTGTGGCCAGTACAAGGGATGGAGGACAAAGACAGTAGTGTGGCCCACAGGCCTTGGACATCTTGCTTTAGGGCTTGCCTGCCACAAGGGAGGGAACAGCTCCATCCTGGTCCAGCCCCATGGAAGCCATGATTTCTGGTAACACAGCAGAGCTGCAGATCAAAGTTTCCAGGGGCTGAGGGTGTGGCTCAGTGATGTGGAAGGGAGGACAGAGGCAAGGGCAACATGTATTTTGCAGGGGCCAAATGTGCAGTTCTGGGTTCAAGTTCTGACGTGTCACTTTCTGACCTTGTGGCAAATCTCAACACTTGCACACCTTGGATAACTGAACAGGTTTAATGGCATCAGTCCCAAGTAGCAGTTGAAAAGTTCTGGTCAATGGCCTCTCAGTGGCAAATCAATTCACAGTTTCACCCTGGCTTGGTGCTCACGAACAAGAAGCTTGGTTCTCTGTTTTTTCAAGTTCAACTTAACCAGATCTTTCTCACTCAACCCAAATCTTCAGCACTGCTTCCAAGTCTACAATGAGAGCCTTTTCACTATTTAGCTCTCAGCAAAATGTGTGGTTTTTGCGGTATCCTCCTGCTGATACACAAGGGTTCATGGAGCTGTGTCCTCTCCAGCTGTGAAGCTCGGGGATTCAGTAGCCCATCATCTGGGTGAATCCTCATTTCACCGTGAAAGACTTTAATCTCAGCACCCCAAGGCTGAGGCAGGAGGATAGCATATCTGAACTCATCCTGTGAAACTTGGTGTCTTAGCAAGTCTGTCTCTCAAAATGGAAAAAAAAAAGTCAAATCATATAGCTCAGTGTGGAAGCCCTGGTTTCAAACCCCAGTATCAAGAAAAAAAATAAAAAAGGGAAAAGACAGGCCAAAGTTAATTGGCATACTACTCCAACAACTGCACGGCAGTGGGTTTGTGTTCTGTTATGCCTATTTCATTCCAACCCCTTTAACTTCTCTTGGGCTCACTTTACTTAAAGCCCAAACTTTACAACTAAATGAAACACAAGGTGACATGCCTAGCACCTGCTAGAAACTCAATGTATATTAGTTTCTTAGATAGATAGATGATAGATAGGTAAGTAGATAGATAGATAGACAGATAGATAGTGCTTTCTGGTTATTTCAGTTTTATTTGCTGAACCGAAATCTCCTGACCTGAGATTATGAGCTGATCATTCTAAGTCACAAATAGCTATGGAGGAAACAGTCATTGAGAACTGGGAGAAGCTTCATGCTCTCCCTTGTAAGTTCACATTCCTTTCTCTAGACCCTAATTCCTTCTCTGTAAAACACAGTGTCATTTTAACCTTGAGCCCTTGAACGCTTACATTTTCATTTTCCTTTTTGTGAAATATGTGCCAAAGCTGGCTGTCATATCTGCCACTTTAGGGACTGGCTACAAATTGGCTGAAGGAGTGGGTGAGGGGGAGGGAGCTGTCCCCACCCACTCCCCAGTCCCCAGCTGCTCAGGACCCCAATGAAACGCCCCGAAGCCCCTGTGGTCCAGACATGGACAGCAGCTTCCTGGTCTTGACAGCTCTGAAGAACATTCTAGAATGACCTGAATTGGATGTATCTCGTTAAAAATAAGGTTCCTTGTCGTCTCACAATCTACTTTCCAAGGCATAAACCCAGGGCTGGGTATGAGGATAAGCATCATTGTTGCTGGGACTCTGATGTACACTGACTTTTGAAGACAGTCATTGGTTCTTGGGTTTGTACTCCTGGGAGGACGTAAAATCCTGACTTGTGCTTACAAGAACTTGGTGAGGGCTTTGTCCCAGCAGTTGGATGTCTTGGGGACTATCTTGCAACTTCTACAAACAGCCAGCAGGGGGCATAGAACACTCACATATTCTTTTCCTGCCTTTCCTTCCTCCTGTACTAAAATCTTTATTCATTTTTCTTTCAAAAGTGGAAGGGGGGATAAAACTGAACCTTTAAGACTCTTTTCCTTAGAAAACTAGAAAAAAATCAAATGTTGTAGGACAATTTCTTATCTCTTTAATCGAATCAGCCAACATCTGTCTGTCTTTATCAAGGTTTTTATCGTATACACTGACTTCAGACAGAAGGGCCGGTGTTCTAAAGAAGGCCAGCTTCTTTAATTTCATACTCTATTCAGTGGAAGGAGAAAAACCTCTGAGTTTACATTATGGAAAATGCAGCAGTGCTCTTTCTGTGGGACCCTCAGAGAAGGTGTTGGTGGACGTGGGAGTCCAAATATGTATCTGTCTTTTCCAGCTCTTGGCGCATCTTATTTTTTAAGAATTTATTTTTTGATTGTACATGTGGCTGTAGAAAAATTAGAAGGTACGGATATGCAATAAGGAAGAGAATAAATATCTCACCATAGCAAAACAACCACCAAAAAATATGCAGTTGTAGCCAGGTCACATGCGCACCCACGCATCTACACACACGCGAGTGTATGTATATTGGATCACACTGTGCACACTGTTTTCTTGCATGCTTGTTCAGGAAATAACACGCTGCCCACACATCCACGCTGAGGAACAGGCTTCAACATTTCAATGGCTGCAAAGCATTTTCTCATATAGTTTACAACTAATCCTATAAAATTTGTAACGTAGGACATCTAGGAATGTACATATCCCTGTGGTGGACGCTCTTTGATGTGAATCCGAGGCCATGCCCCTAATTATATTTGCTATGTTACATTCTCCAAGACTCTCCCTGGCCCGTAGGTCTGCATAGGTGGGGGTGTCGTGATTTGCTAAGTATTTCTGTCAGGGAATAGATATATGTGTGCTGGGCAGGCCCAGGCAGCGCCATTTTAATTGGCTTTGGGAGTGTTTTGATTTGTTTTCTCTTCCTTACTGGTGTTTCTAGAATGTTGTTAATGCAATGCAATACCCACCTGTCGGGTTCTCTCTGCTATAACCGAGGATGGGAGCAAGGTGGAAGGGAGACGTGTGTGTGAGGTACAGCTGGGAGCTTTGTCTCACCCATCTGGTTTCTAAGGCACCAACCAAAGTCTCAGATGAGCGACTTTGTTCCGAGGCACGACGGCCTTTAGAATTCCCTGCAGTGCCCTTTCAGACTCAGTGGGTTGTGGGAAAAGATGAGAAAGGGCAAGGTAGGTGGTGCATTTGAGACCAAAGTATCTGCCTCGAGAGAATGTATTTTGTTAGCTCCAACTGGGAAGTTCATTAGGAATGTTTTCTGGAGGAGGGATCAAAGCTGGGTGCCCGTCCTGTTTAAATTCATACTTTGTGGCTTTGCCTTTGCCTGATTCTCCTCCAACACATGCTGAGTGCTATGTTATGAGAGGAACCAAAAGTACCTGCTGCTCACACAACTGCCCGTGACTCTGACACTTCCTCTGGGCTACCACTGAGTGTTTGTGACTTGTTTGGGTCCTCAAAGCTAGCTGCCAGCTTTCTGGTAAGTTCTATGGGGTTTTCCCTGAAATCATAATCCATGCCCCAAACCAATGCACGCTCTCACTCACACGTTAACCAGTTCCTAGGAAATGTCTAGGGCAATTGGCTCTGAAAAAGGAAAGGAGAGAAGCATAAAATGTGGTTTCTGGACCACTCAACTCGTATTTTTGGGAAACCTATGATAATTAATTTCATCGAACGAAGGTCCAAAAGTGGTCCCATTCCTGGCTCTCAAGCACATTCACACCCACTTCATGAGGCCCGGACTCAGGCTTAGAGGCAGGAGTGGAGCTCACTGGTTCATCAGAGGCTGTACAACTAAAAAAAAAAGTGGGAAGCCAGGATTCCCGCCTGCTCCCAGAGTGTGTGCGAGTCCCAGGCCTGTGGAACCTTGGGGGCAACTGGAGGGAAAGACTGCACTTAACAGCACCCTGAGGATCAGGCTGGCGATTGTATCAGCCCAAACATAGCCATCAAGAGGCAGAGTCCGGTTCCCCGCCTTGATCTCAGGCTGCCGTTAATGACCGCCTTGCAATCAGCAGAACGCACTGGGAATGGTGGGTGGTGTGAGACTTCAGTAGCCAGGGCAGAGAGGCTGGCAGTTTCTGCCGTGGTCTCCCGGGACACTTGCTCTCTGGCTTCTCCTTCTTGGGATGATCCCTCTGTACTCCTGGTCACCTATCCGTGATGAGCCCAGCCCAAGTCAGCAGGCCGGCCTCCTGACTGTCCACACCCAGGCTCCAGCCTGAGTGCTCCAGCCAAGAGGCCCCCAGCTGTCTGATCACTCACAGCACAGCTGAAGTCCAGAGACCACAGAGTCTGCGGGCACAGCTGCTGTCTCTGCCTCTCAGGGCTGCACTGCAGAGCCCACCAGCACAACAGGGTTTGTGTTGCTTCTGCCACACACACACAAGGGAGGGAAAAACAGGAAAGCATGGACAAATGGCCGGACAGACCCACGCCAATACTTCCATCGCACAGAGGACAGGAGGCCTGCACTCACCTGTGGCACTACTGACGGGTGGCCATGACCTAGGAGAGAAAGGAGAGCCAAAGTCAGCACCAGCTGCGAGGTCACCAGCCTCCTGAGAAAGGGTGGCCGGTCATCAAAGGCCATTTCACCATCTGCTTACGCTTATGTTACTACAGACAGGAAGTAAGGCATTAATACAACAGAAAAAAATTATGTAGAGGGAAAAATCACCACTTCCTTTCTATGATTCTGCAATCACACATGTATGTATGAAGAAACATGCATGTAATTAAACATACACAGCATATGTATACAACACTATAGAAGAACGATTCGACTCCTTTTACAAACACATCCTGTATCTTTCCATCTTATTAAAAAGCATAAAGTGTGTTGGTGGAATGGTATTTTGGAGGGGGAGTCAGGTCTTTGCTAGTTTTGACTATTTTAAATAACAGAGAAATGTTTACCCACGCTCTACTTTAAATTCCATTTCTGAACATTTTCACGGGTGTCTTCAGTGCAGTGAGGGGCTCAGATGGTGTGGAGAGGGTATGGCCTCTCGTTCGATGCTTCTCAGTTGCTTCTTGTATGTATCAATTCATATTAATTTATATTGTTACCCTTACTGTGTGAAATCCAAACACTGATCCCACATTGCCTGCTTAGCACTCGATTCCCTATTTGACCCGCTTCATTTCCCAAAGACTAGTGAGATTGCATTATTGTCACTATCACTTTGAAATCGTTTTGGGCCATTTGCATTTCCTCCGTACATGTCTTTTATCCATTTTCCAACGGCAACTTAACATAGCCGGAGCATCCATCTTGGATGGTGTGCTCTTGGGAGCAGCTTTTCTCTAGGTTTCAGGCACTGATCTGAGAGCCCCAGGGAAATGGAAAGCTCCTAAGGACGCTGCTTCCCTGAGCCAACTTGTTTGCACCTTTAATAACTGCTGGCCCTCGCAGCATACCTTCCCTTCGAGGCTCTCGAAATGCGTCACAGGAGCAATTAATTGAACATCGCAACACACAGCAGGTGTAAATATTTACAAGTTCTATTTGGTGGCTGGGATGTCAGGCACACAATAGTTAAGCAGTGAGGTTTTCTTACCCAGGACCACAGTTAACCCTGCCGGTTTCTCTGCACCAATTTAATCCTCAAAGTGTCCTTGCGAGGTAGCTGTTACTGTCTCCTTTACAAAAGAGGAAATGGCACTCCCAAAGCTCAACTCATTGCCCGACCCAGCCACTAAGAAGAGGGTCTTGCCACCAGCCTGTCTGCTCCTCCCAGCCTTGCTGTCCCCGTTTTTTATCGATAGGAAGTGGCAAGTCCTGCTCTGCAGGCACCATGCAGCTGTGGCCTCAGAGCCCTTGTGGTTGGCAGTTGGCACCCTTTCAGGTTGCCTGAGATTCTGCAGAAATTAGCAGTAAATCAACCAGCAAGGAGCAGATCATCTATCTGGGGCTGTGAGCTCTCTCCTGACACCTTAAACAGATGGCCTCTTCCCTGACATCCTGGTCTTTGATTAAGGCCTCAAAAGGCTCCAGACTTGCAACTCATGACATGTGAGAGGGAAATGGTATGTGTGTGAGCTCACTCCAAGTGGGGAAAGCAATCCCTATGACAGAAGGTGGCGATGCCTATGTGGGCAGCCTGGGAGTCCCAGCCCAGGGACTTTGAAGACAAGGCGAAGTTTTCCAGACATTGGAGCAAGAACTTTGGCCTTTATACTGACGCTCCGACACTGGCCTCATGGATTTCAGAATCAAAAGCACATTGGGGGGCCGGGGATTTAGCTCAGTGGTTCTGCCGCCTACCTCCCAAGTGCAAGGATCCGAGTTTAATCCCCAGTTAAAAAAAAGAAAAACACATTGGAGAAAAAGTGGTCTAATTCATTAGTTTCACAGGAGGGACAACTGCGCACTGCAGTACCAGAGGGATCTCCTCCATCTCAGACTCCTGCAGGCAGAGCTGGGAATGGTAGAACCCAAGCGAGAAGAAAAGAACCAGTATTTTTCAGCATATATCTGGGTAGTGATCTAGGCTCCACTGTACCTGGAACTGTTTTTTAGTATGCCAATTGGGCCCAATTATATTTATTTTCACAATTCCTGTTCTTCTAAGTTCGATATTCTCTAAAGTTATTTTAACGTACCGAAAGTTTCACAGAATTAACGCATACAGCTTGATGTGTTTAGTGTAAGTATATACCTGGGAATGGACAAATACTAGCTAATAGCGTCTAAAATAGAAGAGTAGAAAGGCAGTCGCCAAGGTTTAAGGGGAGAAGGGACAAAGGGGTCAAAGGGTTCTAATAGGGCTTAGATATCTACGGGGCAGCAAGGTGCCTGAAGTTAAAAATATCGTATCGTATAATTAAAATCTGCTAACAGGACAGATTCAGTGTTAAATGTTCTCATTGCGACACAAATAGGGAGAAGAATGTTTTGGAGATGCTGGAAAGGCTTGCGGCAGGGATGTCAGCCTGCAGGTATTCTGATTTCCACTTTGCAGATGCAACTAAAACTTCGAAGAGTCAAGCCACTCGCCCATGGAGCCGCAGTGGCGGGTTTGGTGTGACTCTAAGTCCCTAGTCACAGCCGCTGCAGAGTGGCCTGTGTTTGGGTGCCTCCGCTGCATTGCCCAGGCTGTCCGAAAGCGGCCTGTCTGATGTAGTCTTCCTCTCAGAGGCGACCCAAGTGACGCCACTCCTTTGCATGTCATATCCTCTGGGATTACGCACCCCGGGGCTCTCTGTGCGTCAGTGCAGCCAAATGAATTAGCAGAGGAAGCATCAACAAAACATGGAGCTGTTGCTATTCCAGCTGAGCCCGCTGCTGTGAGCCAGGGAGCTGGAGAAACAAAGGGGGAGGGAGAAGAGGAAGGCCGGCTCTGGCCCCACCTGCGCACCTAGGTTTGGTCCGGCTGGAGCGTGGACACCTTCTCGACACCAGCCCCTCACAAGCTGTCTGGGAAGCTTCTTGTGTTAATGCCGTTGCTTTCCAGCCTGACAGCCCAGGGTGATGAATGGAAGACGCTGCTGGCAAACTTCATGGAGACTCGATAGGCTCTATTCGTGCTTCAGCGAGGCCTGGGCATTAGCAAGCTGCCTCTTGCTAACAAGCTGTGCCCCGGCTCCCTTTTGTCAACAGCATCAGTGACACGGCCACATGTGGACGGTGTCCTAGGTCCATATCCCTGTTCCCCTTCCCATCAGTGCCTCTTCTCTCTGCATTTCCGGTGCGGACAGACAAGTGTCAACATTGTCACAGGGAGGAGGTACATGGAGTTTGAAAGGAACCGGGCTGACCAGTCAAAGTCTGTGGTCTTCAATATTTAAGGCCCATGACACATATAGATTTTATTTTTTATTTTTATTTTTTTGTTTTGTTTTTGTTTTTTTGAGTCAAGGTCTCACTGTGTAGTTGAGACTGACCTGGAACTCACTACATAGCCCAGGCTGGTCTCGAACTCACAGCGATCCTCCTGACTCAGCCTCCCGAGTGCTGGGATTACAGGCATGCACCACCACGCCCAGCACATACAGATTTTAATTCTGAAGCATTTTAATTGTTTAGTACCCAAATAATACACTTAATGATTTTTAATTTTTCAAGGATACTAAAGGACACCCCCCCACTTCCGGGAAGAACCGTTTCCGGTGACGCAGCTAATGTGTGCTTGCGTCCCACTTGTCCATAGGAACAAAGTTGAGAGGATGCATTATTCTGGTCCTTATAGAGATGGACCCGGATGGTCTCCAGGGCCAAACTGCTATCACGGAGTCTGGTAACTCGGCGCACCCAGGAGGGCAGTGTGCGGTCCCCTCGGGTCTCCCCAGGCGCCGGAGCATACAGAATTCGGAAACCCCTGAGAAATAACCTGGGTGACTTCACACGTCAGCCTCCTCCTTCCTCAAACCTCCAGGACGAAACCTCCGCAGCGCCTTCTCAGCTCTGCCCCTGAACTTGAAAGGCCATCCTGGAGCTACAATGTCCTACTTTTGGAAAGACAGCTGATATTTTTGGCAGTTATTCAGCTCATTTTAGATACAGAGAGAAACGAAGAAAGATGCAGGATTGCTGAGTTCATTCCTCCTTTCTTTCGCCTCTGAGGTCTGCTGCTTAATTCAGAACTGAGCACAGACCTCATGATTGCTTTTGGTGGGCAGCATCTTTATCTCCATTTGGGGCTTTCATAGAATTCTAGTGCCGAACAAGACGATGAATAATACGCACCATCCCTTTCGTTTTGCCTGGAGCCAGGACCTGTGGAGTCTGTGGGGCCAGGAAACACCCAGCCTGGCGCCCAGTGCCCACGGTGCCACTCTCCACCCCTAGGGGGAGCTCGTGTGCTTCCGGGAGGTGTGGGGCAAGCAGTGGACATGCGCAGTGGCCCAGAGGGGAGGGCCCGAAGGCTAAATTGGGCGAACCCTGTCCTGGGTCAGTGTGATGCTTTGCAAAGCTCATGAATAAAGGATGCGCAGAGCTGCGTCTAGAGGGGCGATGTAGGAACACAAAATTGATCGGAGAGGGAAGAACTAGGGATTGCAACAGGCCAAGGAAGAGCGCATGGTGACCGGATGTGGAGTTTTTCTTGCTTTCCACCGTCTCTGCCCCCGCCTGGGCGTGTCTTTCCGATCCATCCCCACCCGGGGCACTAGGACACAGTGCAATTGAATCCTCAGACTTCCACGCTGGGAGACAGAACGCACAGGGTTCCGGGGAGCATGCGTGGGGCTTCCCACGAGGGAGATGGCCCGGAATCGCGCAGGCCAAGTTTGGTCCCGACTTAGGAAGCCAACAGAGCATCCCCCGAGATTTCCCCGAAAGAGGTTCCCAGTGTTCCGTGCAGATTGGAGGTTGGAGGGCATCTCCTGAACCCTTGTTCCTTTGAAGCAGAGGAAATTCACTCTGAGGTAGAATAGGGACAAAGTTCATATGCAATAAGTGAGCAAACGAGTCCACCTTTCTTTTCTTTCTTTCTTTTTTTTCTTTTTTTTTTTTTGTACTGGGGATCAAAGTCAGGTCCTTGTGCTTGCAAGGCAGGCGGCGGAACCACTGAGCCAAATCCCTGGCCCAGAGTCCACCTTTCTTAAAGGCATTCCCGATCGGTTTAAGAATTGTCCTTGTTTCAGGTGACACATAAAACTTGTGCATAGGTATGACTATTCTGAGACATGCGTCTCATACAATGTTTGAGCACCTTTCTCCTCCTATTATTTTTATAAAAATTACTTAGGCCATGAAAAGCTCTGCAGGAGCCCTTGGGGATAGCTCTACAAGTGCTCGGGTCACCTTGAGCTTATAAAGCTTACACTCAGAGGCCCAGCCCACGCCCGCTTCTCCCCTGCCCTTCCAGCCCCGTCTGGAACCCTCCTCCCCTGAGTTCCCAGGAAGCCTCCTGCTCCAGCAATGTGCATAGTCAAGCTGGAAGGCTGCGTGTGATTATTAATTCATAATTTATCGAGTATTGATAAATTTTCATCTCTTCCAAGACGGGCAGCATGTCTGTGAGCTAGGGTCTTCTTCAGATATGCTATTGATGCCCCTGACAAATATTAAAAAGTGAAAATGAAATTGGGCATTTTGGTGGATTCTAAGGCAGACAAGGGAGTGAGCAGGATGAGTTGTTTTGCCAGGGGCAGGCAGGGGTCCCAAATGCCCGCCACCTCTCTCTGACCTGCCTGCTTGGACTCTGGCTTCTATCTCCTCTTCCTTCTGTCCTCTTTCCCTGTTCAAGTACCTCTTGAAATCTGTAAGGAGTTGACACCTGCCAGGCCCTGTCAGAGGCTCTGGATACGGTTCCAGCTACCAGCATCCTCCATTCTCACCACAAACCCTGGTGAGCCCTGACTTTATTCCTTCTGAGGATCTGCTGTGGAGGCTCCCTTCGGGGATGACCAGAGGAGAGCTGGCAGATGCCCCACTGGGTTGCTGCATCCTTGATACAGCTCCCAGCTAGAGAGATCTTCCAGCAGAACATTTACCCTTCTGTGCAGTGAAGGGGGCCAGAGCCAAAGTGGCTCTGAGGGGCATCTGGGCTCTGAAGTCCCAGCAGGCCTGGCAAAGAGGAAGCAGGGAAAAGCAGGGTGTGCCTAGAGGCAGGGCCCAGCAGGGGGCGCCCCTGTGTCTGAACAGAAGCTGGGTCCTTCACAGGGCCATCACAGACCACAGTTTGCACTGTATCTGTGGGAGTGGGTGGGTAGTGGCTGCTCTGTAGCGACTCCTCCCTTAGGAGATTCAATTTATATATAGGTTCCCTCAGCATCTCTGTGCCCATTCCAGAATGCACGATACGCAAGTCTGGTATAAGAAATGGTGTGGTGTGTGCCTCACCTGTGGCACCTCCGGTGTACGAGAATACTAAAATATCTAACACAGTGTAAACACAATGCAAACAGTTGTGAGACTGTGTCCACTAGAGACAAAGGATGAGGGAAGTGTCTGGATATGCTTAGTGTAGACATAACTGACACTTTTCGATGTGTGGTGGGTTGACTCCACAGTGGACCTGGAACCACAGACATGGTGGGCCAACTATGTCCTGATATGTAAGGAGGTTCTGACTATGAGAACCCAGAAATGCTACTGACTTTGAATTTAAATCCAGTCATCACGCCTTCTGAGCTCTAGGACTGTGACCAGCACAAGTACTGCCTCTCAGGCTATTTTTCTTTATCAGTAAATGAGGGTTAAAGTCCCCACTCCCGCACATGTTGTAAGGGTGGGTGCCAAAGACCCTTCCCTCATGCCTGAGGGTGCTCAGGTACTGATCCTGTGTGGCCTCAGTGGAGTGCACCCAGTGGTGTGTTTCTGAGTCGCCGAATGCAGACTCAGGAAAGCAGCACAGAACAGAAGTGGATCTGGGGATTTAGCCACGTGAACACCACAGGACACTGTAGTCGGGTCCCAGGTTCAAGATGTAGAGATGATCTGTGTTTTTCCTGCAAAGCCTCCTGGGCTGTATCTTCTGAGCCACTCCTGCCCTCAGATAGCTCCTTGCTTTGTGTGTCACCAGGAGCCTGCTTCATGCACACCCGGCCCGTGACACCACGTGTCGCTTGTTGGGAGGGCAACGGCGCGGAGGGCCAGCATTGTTTTTCATATTAGTGTTAATAATCATCCTTATCATTTTCTGTGCCACAACTAGCTGGGTGACCACAGGGAACTTTCTCTGCTCCTTCTCTCCCGTGTAAGGGAGGCTAACAAGAGTGATGACTAGGACCCAGTGAGAGGTACCTAGTAAGCTTTTAGGATAACACTTAGTACCTAGTAGCACTCAGTGGGTGTCAGCCTTGGGTATTCACTGGGAACCCACAGAATTCCGGGCACCCCACCGAGGCCATTCACTCGTTCACCCAAAGGCAGGCACTGCTATGGGCTCAGGGGATTCTGGGATAAACAAGACCGTACTTGGATACAGCTGTCCCAGGCCACGCAGCCAGCAAGCAGGACAGCTGGGATTTCATCCCGGGCTCTGTAGTCTCTCGCTGCCTGTGACGCTGCCTGTGACGCCGCCTGCTCTACACTTCCGCCCCTGTCATTCCTATGCGGAAATGAATATTATCGGCTAAATAGTCATTAAGGTAGGAGAGTAACCCAAATGTATAGCTTTCAGGCATTTTGATTTGATTTATGTATCTCAGGCCGGGGATTTAGCTCAGCGGTTCGGTGGCCTGCCTTGCAAGCGCAAGGACCTGAGTTCAATCCCCGGTACCAAAAAACAAAACAAAACAAAAAGACACATATCTATATCTAGATATATCTCAAATGCTAATACATTCATATAATACTTTTAATACAAAATATGCAGAGGTACAGAGATTTATATGTATGTGGGAGTTTTAAAAAAGTTTTGGGTTTATAAATGGTTTGAAACAGGCTGCAGAAACATCGTCTGTTGCTCTCTTTAATACATCTTGAGCATGCTGTGACACATCCTGAAATAATTTGCTTCGGAGAAAAAAACATTGCTCTTCTCTCTCTGTCTTTTTCTCTCCCAAATGTAACTGTAAACACTACTTTGATGGGTTTAATCGCTTCAACCCTCTTCATTCGAAGAAAGGCTTCTAGCCCCTCCATTTCTCATGTTTTGCTTTTGTCAAGAAATGACAAGAATGGGCTTAGAACGCATTATTCAAATGTATTTAATATAAACATTAAAGAAGGCTGAGAACAGCCACACATTTTCCTTTGCTTGAAGTGGTTTAGAAAAATAATGTGAGTGCTGTGTCCGCTCCACCCTTACAGGAGTATTTCCTCTAGCGATTCCTGGGCCCACAGACTGCTCACAGTGCCCGGGTGTAGCTCGTCCTGAAGGGTGCTCCGTACAGTGCCTTGTGTTAAACTAAACTGGGGTGTGAGGATTCTTAAGAGGCAAGAAGCCTTGGCATCCCTGGAAAGACAGACCACGCCAGGTGGGTTGAGCAAAGGAGTCCTGGCCCAATGTGGGGAAGCCAGCTCTGAGGGATGGCTTGCTGCCCAAGGTAGGTTTTGTGGCCAGCACAGAGCTGGAATTGACTTTGGGTCCAGCTCCTTGTTGGTAATTTCAAGTTAGCCCATAATACTGAGCCTTTTGGTTTACCCATGAGCTGCTGCAGGGTAGGATGTGTTTGTCTCTGAATTTTCAGTATACTATGTGAGTCTTTTTTTTTTTTTTTCTTTTTTTTTTTGAGACAGAGTCTCACTATGTAGCTGAGACTGGCCGAGAACTCACTATGTAGCCCAGGCTGGTTTCAAACTCACAGCGATCCTCCTGCCTCAGCCTCCAAGTGCTGGGATTATAGGCATGTGCCACCATGCCTGGCTTACCATGCGAGTCTTGATGTCCTAGCTGCTGAGCAAATGATTTCTCAATTGAGAAATAAAGAAAATAACCTCAGGCCCACGTGACTGTCTTGTCTGCTGGCTGGTGGACTTGTGGCCTGACCTATGACCTATCATCCCTGTCATTCACCGGCAGCAGGACAGGTGGCTTTCCTCAGTGGCTCTCTTGTTTAGGGAGAGTGGGTGGGTGACAGGAATGGCATGCCCCAGCCTGCAATGCTGTACAAGCTCCTTGGCACAGTCTGGGTCACATACCTGGTCCAGCCCACGTCGGGTTCCTCCTGCACCTTGGTTTTTTGTATCACCTCAAAGATCCTTACTAGCAATGTACTTTCTTGCTATACATGTTCTCTCTGCCTCTCTATGTATGTATCAGCTTATTTGCCACAAAATTAAAATTTTCACTCCTCTATTAATAAACAAGTAAATATTCTGACCTATTTTTTGGCAGAGCGAAGTTCTGGAATTTCAAATCACTGGGTCCTTCTTTTGTTGTCCTTTTATTGCCCCTGGGAAGAAAGAAAATAGATTATAGCTGGGAAGTAGCAAGAAGCTAGGGAGAAAAAATTAATTAAGTGCATTCATTCATAGGAACAACCACCCAGTCAGATTTAAGTAATTAATGCCTTACACATAATTCTGAATCTCTCCTTGCATTTCCATTGGATGCAAAGAAAAAGTCGTGTTTAAAGTAATGAAATTAATGAATGCTTTTTAAAATGTAAGAGCTATGTTTTACAGGGGGCAGCAGTGTGGGGGTGGAGTTAATGCCCCAGTCAAGATGAGGTCTTGGCTACCTCTTCCTCCTCATCAGGGTGACCTTGATGTTTTCTGTAAGCTCCATGGAGTCCCTATCTGCTCTGTTCAATGAAGACCATCTTACTCTGCCACATGGTGAATTGAGGCTGCTAAGATACTGAAGGGCCAGCGACCGCGAAACAGGAAAGATTCCAGATGTTTTCCTCTATCAGCTGAATCTGGCCAAACTCCTGTTGTCCACATCCTTCCATGGGGGAAGGCATGCTTCTTGGCAAGAGCAGCTCTGATCTAAATAATATGTACCGAACTCCTGTAGAATTTAGGTGCTTTGCTAAGTCACTGTTCATGAGGAGACGGAACTACTTTAAATTGAGTTAATTTATTGTTAAAATTCATTGAGCACTTTCACCACCATAAACCATCATTGTTATTCATCCTGGGTTCATTTAATTAGCCCAGTTTAACACTCTTTCTGCTCAGGCATTTCTGGAGCTTTGCAAATGCTCAAGGGTTAGTAAAGTGAATGTCCCAGACAGCTAGCCCGTTAGCGGATGTCTCTCCACTTGGGCTGCTCTTGCCCTTCTTGGTCCTTGGACATCGTCTGCCTGCTTCACAAGGCCATTAGGGTCCCCTCTCATCTTCCTTTCCCTGGTCACCTGCGCCTCATGCTTTCCTCTACTTCCTCAGGGAAACTCCCTTACCCTCTGCAGTGCTTGGCTAAGCTTTCCTGTTACTTTTAAGTGTAGCTTGCATGCCGATCTTAGGAGACCTTTGAACTTCCAGCTCTGGGAGAGCGTAGATTGCAGATTTGCCTTTCCGGGCCCTGGGTCCATGCCCAGCCCACAGGGGCTCATGGAGATGCTGCAGTGCACACAGGACTCTGGGACCCCAGGGTGAGCCTGACATTGGTGTGCAGCCCAGGGAACCCGATGTGATGTATAAAAATCTCAGTGGCTCCTCACAGATATAAACTGATGTTTTAGAAAATGATGGTATTGTTTAATGATGTCTTCATTACTCATTCCATTTTTGCCTTATTCCTTTCAGAATGATTTTAGGATCGCATTATTTTCTGTTTATTTATGATCCTTTTTCTACCTAGGAAAGCTTGATTCATAAATCTCTATGTGGACCTTGACTTTTCTTCTAGGTCCTGGACATAAAGATTCAACCCGTTCTGGCATTTTCCTGTTGTTGTCCCCCAGCAGGTCCAGACTCTTTCCTTGGGAGCCGTTCCAGTGTTCACCCTGTAGCTTCCAAGTTAGCGCACAGGGCCCTCAGTGTGGCCCTTTTCCTCCGCTTCCCCTCTCTCACCACCGTCTTGCTAATTTGTTACAGATCTCGATGCCAGGACCCCACGTGACTCTCGGCTCCAACCCTTCCTCTCCCACGACCCCACAAGGTCCTCTCAGTCTTAAATTCTCCTTGCAGTGTCTCCAGCCCCTACCTGCTTCCTGCTTCACCAAACTTCTCTAAGAACAGCCTTTCTAATGAGCAGGATTCCTCACTAGCTCTCCATTCCTGCAGGATAAGATGCAAGCTTTAAACCACAATAATTAGCCAAGATTCCCACTTCAGTGGCCTCCCTGCCAGTCCCCCCTACCGGGGCCTTAAGGGCACACTTTATTAATTTATGTATTTTTTGAAGCTCTCATATCATTGATTAGATCATTCCTTCTATTTCCTCTGGATCTTAAAAAATGCTCTCTGTTCTTCAGGGTCAAGTTCAAGTTCCTCTTCCTCATTTGTTCTTCCCTAATGCTTCCTCTGTGAGTCCCTCTAGTATTTTTTTCATACTTCTGGGTTGCTACTCACTCATTTGCTTGTGAATCTGTTTACTCATTCACTCAGCAAGTAACGATTGACCTGTTCTGTCCCAGGCAGCTCTCTCAGTGATAGGAAACAGCCTTTGAAGGAGAAAGCAGGAGTTTACCTCAGGAAGGTTTATCAGGTGGGGGAAGACAGGCCACACGCTACAGTCCCATCATGTTGATGTGTGTGAGCCTGTGTGCGTGTGCGTTCCCCTTGAGTGAGTCCCCTTGGATGGGGGGCAGGTCTTGGGCATCCTTTTCTCTCCCAGGACACCACATACCAGCTTACCCCAGTGTGCTCTCAGGAATGTTTACCCAATAGTGCACAGATATAGATGGGAAATGAATAATCAACATCCCAGCCTGGGCTCATGTACAATAGTGAGCCCTGCACTAAACTGGGCAGAATCCCTAGTATCTGTTACCAGGGGAGTTCCGGTCTGTCCTTGCCCTGTGAAGGAAGCTCTCAGTTTCATTTTACCTTGGGATTATGGGCATCATTTGGCATTATAATGGCATTAACCCCTCCACTTAGGGGGTGGGAAGGATTCTGGACACTTGTGCGACTTCCTCCAGATGCCTCAAGAACCCAGGAGCTGGACAACTCTCTCTGAAGTTTCTAATAGCATTGGCCTTTTTAACTCTAAGCAGAGAACTGAACTTTAATTCTCTTTGGTGTCGCATTCACCGCAAGGCTCGGTAACAACTGGACAGCTCCCCTTCTCAGTGCTGTGCGGCAGGTGAGGAAGCAGGGCCCGAGAGTAGGGGGATGAATGGGTGAGCAGGCTTCTGGGCGGCAGGGCCAGGGTGACATGCCGGCCACCAGGCTCCACTGCACATCTGGCCAGGTGAGCTAGAGGGAGCTGGAGTGGGTGACAGCCCGCTGCTGGCAAGCCAGATGCAACCATCTAAGAAACATGCTAAGGAAGGGCTGGGAGAAGGCGAAGAAAAGGGAGGAGCTCTTCTTCATGCACAGGATTATTCTGCAAAACACTAACAAAGTTGGCAAGTAAATGGCCATCTATCGGCTTGTCTGTTACTTACAAAGAGCAAAGATACTTAGCAAGCTTCCTCCCTGCCAGGTCTCTTTCAATATTTCCTTAGAGTACAGATTCCACAGACCTTTTTTTAAAAATATAAAAAACCCCCAATAAAGACAATTATTAAAGACAATTATTAAAGACTATCAATCATAATAGATCAAAATGGTTTGTTTTGCGTTAAACTGAGATCTGACCTTGGAAGGAGATGCACAACATCCCCGAGTCGGCCACTGCCTGGGGTGACGCACTGCCTACTGCAGTCCACCTAGAGATGCCTCATTTTACATGGCCTCCAACTGTGGGGGCGCAGCTGTCCTTCACGTAGGCTGCTCAGCCCCTCTACACCAAAGAGTGACATGAAACAGCATCTTCAAACTGCTGGTCTATTAGCTCACAACTGACATGTCCTCCAGGGGAGCAACACAGGCGAATCCATTGCACGGAGAAATCCACACGCTCCAGGAGAGATGATGGAAGAGCCCGAGGCACCTGGGGACCCTGAAGCACAGAGTCGGTGAGCCGGCCACCTCTCACTCTGCAGAGATGGAGCCGGTGCAGCCCACAGTCCGGCTCCTCTTTCTGACCACGCTCTCTGCACCTCAGGCATAGTGCTTTGCAGCCATCATTGGTTTCCTTGTCCGCTGTTACACCTTCTTTCTCTATGACCCCTCAGCAAAGTCCACCTGATCCTCCTCTGCATGTTTTCTGGTTTTGTCCCTCCTTGTTGGAACTAACCTCGGGAGACCCACATTCCTTTTCAGGTGGACCTAATAGAGTCTGTTCTATGCAGTACAATCCACTGATACCAGCTGCAGATCTGGACCATGCATGTGACCCTTTTTGCGTCTTAGGAGATGTAATTAAGATCAGGATCTAGAGACAAGCTTATCCTGGATTAAAGTGGATCCTAAATGCAGTGACAGATGCTTTTCTTGGAAAGAGAGGAGGAGAACTCCTGGGAGGGAGGCACAGTGAGAAACCGTGGGAAGACAGGTAGAGACTGGAGTCCCACTGCCCAAGTAAGGGGACTCTTGGAGCCACCAATGGTTGGAAGAGGAGAGGAAAGATCCTCCCAGGGAGCTTTGGGAAGGAGCCTGGGCAGCCTGCACTTTCATTTCGAACTTCTGGGCTCTGGCACTGTGAGGGGAGATATCTCTGTGGCTTAAAGCCAGCCTGGTCATGGCAGTTTATCAGGGCAGACCTGTGAGAAATATACTGAACATCTCACCTGTCCCAAGAGGGAGAACATTAATCAGACCCTTGTACAAACCTGGCCAATTAAAAATACACATAGTCTTGGAAAGAGGAGAAGATGGTCAGATGTTCAAGGGAAGTGAAGCAAGCTTTTCAGGAGGTGACACCCTGTGGAGGCTGGCAGGAACCAAGGGACTGGCCAGAGGGATGGCTTGTGGGGCTGCGGAGCAGAGTGAGGGGTGGGCTGTTCAGAGAATGGTCCATCCCGGCCACTCCTCTAACTTGTCACCTACAAAGGAGGCTGCTCCCATGCAGGTGCCACTGACCAACACAGGGAAGAGGAGCGTCTCTGTGCTTGTGAAAACATTGCTCACGCTGCACTCTCACCCTGCGTTTGGATTTTGCTAGATGCTTCACATTCTGTACGCTCAGCATGGGCTTGCAAAAGCTGCTGAGAAATTACACAAATTGCTCTTACTCACAAGTCTCGTTCAAGGATTTTTAACTCTAAGATCATGAATGATAATAAAGCATGACACTACACTTAGAGTCGTAATTGGAACAGCCAAATATTTATATAGAATCCACAACTGGCTGGTCATTGTTTGGCATTTCACGCATATTAACCCATCTAGTCCTAGGAGCAACACAGCAAGGTCAGTCTTACCCTCTTCAACTTTGTTGAATTTCCCTTCCTTCCTTGCTTTGTTTCCCTCCTTGCCTTCCTTCCTCCCTCCCTCCCTCCCTTCCTCTCTCTCTCTCTCTTCCTTCCTCCCCCCACCACTCCCTCTCCAAAGTGGGTTTGGCTATGTAGTCCAGGCTGCTCTGAACTCACCATCTCCCTGCCTCCCTAGTACTAAGATTATATGCGTGCACCACCAGGCCAGTTCCCGTCAAGCTGCTTGACCTTGTGTAAAGCTCATGCTCTGTCTCCTCTGGAACAGCCAGAGGCTGGGCTTCTGAGAAGGACTCCGAGACGGATGAGCGTTCAGAAACATACTGGGAACTTAGCAGCCTCCAAGAGGCACAGTAGCCCTTCGGAGCTGTCCCACCCTGGCGTGAGAGCCCGAAAGTACCAGTCAGCGGGTGTGGGCTACCCTGGGCAGAACAGTGCCATTCAACCAGGGCAGTTTTCAAGGCAGGCTGGGAAGGAGGCCGGGATGGAAACTGGTCTAGGACAAGATCACATAGGATTTGGACACATTTAGGACTCGGAAAGGTGGCGCTTGGCTAGAGTGTTTTCAGGCAAGGGAATGAGAGAGAACACAGCGCGGAAGGAAGGAAGGGGCCAAAGGCAGGAGGTCCCTGAGGGAGCTGTGCTCTGGGAGGAGGCAGACAAGCGATATGGCACCAACCAAAGGTGAGAGCGCTTGCTGTGCTGATTGAGATTGGAATCCAGGACTGCCAATCAAACAAATCACTTAATTTGTCTTCTCATTCCCTTTCTACACACAGGGCAGGGAGGCGCTACAGCTCCTTCCTCAAGTGTTGAGTGCATGTTAGTGACTGTATTTATTGTCCAGGGCCCTGTTCTTATCCTGAATGAACAACTAACAGCAGAGGCAGTCAACCACCACACTCGAGAAGAAGGTTGATATATCAAGTATTTCAGCCAGGTCAAAATTTTGCCTACACAATGACAGAGATGTAAATCTACAATCCTGGAATGGTTCTCTAATTTGTTTGACCACAGAGTTGCTTCTGGTTTCATTTCCTGATAGCTTTTGAGAACAACATGCCCTCATTATTTTATCGAGCTGAGGATTCTGACACAAGGAAACTTTTACTTTGAGCAGACCAAGAAACATCAAGGAAACTAAAGAATTACTGCCAGAGTAGCCTTTTCCTGGAGTAAAAGGAAACAGTTGAATCGTGGTAGACTTCCTTCTAGGCCTTCCTCCTCTTGGGGCCTTGGGTGAACTCACAGGTCATGTCACGAGGATCTGACGTTCTCCAAACACAGTGCCTATCATTGTTAGCAGTTAATTGCTCAATATTTTCTCAGGAAAATAGAATATTATATTCCAGCATGTCCTTTACAGCAGGAACTTTAGCCTCATTATCTTATCTCATACTACTTGCGTTTTAAAGGTTATGTCTTTGCCCTTCACCTTAGAATTTCCTTCTGTGCCTGCTGAGTGGCTTTGGATGCTCCAGAAAAACCCTGCGTAGTGTGTAATTTAAAACAAGATATCTTTCCATAGAATGAGACCCCTTTGGCCCAGATCAATTTTTGTCACTTTACTTCCAGGTGCAAGATATTTGTCCCTCATGAGAACTTTGAAAATATTGACATTCTCATCGGTTGTCTTTCCTCAATCACCATCAGTCTAACTGTAAGGCCTTAAAATAACTCCGTAGAAGCCAGGTGTCTTCTTTCTCAGGCTTTAAAGCACACTCTTGTGACCCAGCCTCTGAGATGAAAATCACCGTGATGTTCCAGGCCACCGAGCACGGGAGAACCACCGGTCTCTCTGTCTCCTGCTGTTTGACCTAAAAGGTGCCCCCAAGTCTCAGGTTGCTGGGCTCATCGGGGGACTCACCCACTCACGAGCCCCTATCCAAATGTGCTGTTAGGAGGGGTGTGGGTGGAGGAGGCCGTCCCTAGGAGCGTGACCTGGAAGGGGTATCTGAGTCCCCCATTCCTCCCTGCGCTCTGCTCAGCTGTCCTCTGCCCGGGGCCTTCACCATGTGGGTTCTGCCTTGGCACTGGCTGACCACGGACTGAAAATGTGAAGCAAGATAAGCCTCTCCTCCTTCGTACTGTGGGTGTCGGGTATTTTTATGAGCGATGAGAAAGTGTGAAGACACCTGCCCTATGGGACAAGCCCAGCTTTGCCAACACAGTGCCATATATATTTGCATCATTCTCCGGACCACAGCCTCCACTTGCCGCCTGTTTCTCTGACTTCATTCTAGCACCATCATCAGCTTTGCCCATGCATCCGTGAGAGTTTCTGCAGCATCATACTGCCCATGAGACTTTCCACTGCCTCCTAAAGTCCAGGGAACCGTCTCTCAGAAATCTAGCAGGTCGTTCTGTTTGGTTTGGTTTTTGCGGTGGTGGGCGTGAGACCCAGGACTTTGAGCTAAAGCCTCACAGTTCTATTTCCTCTCTTATACAGTTGATCAAGTTTCCTATTATTCCAATTGATTAAGGTCTGGACATTCCCAGACATAATTTCCTTAGGTAACAATTTTTCTTAAGCTGTCTTTCAGCGAAACCCTCCAGGGTGCACCCAAGGACCGATTCTTCAAGAAAGGATAAGCAGAAGCCTGCTCATCTGGTCAGTGGCCTTTTCACAGGCTCTGAATTCCCCCTGAGAACATATTCCCTCCAGAAAGAAAGACCCTGTCTGTGCAGAGGCATGAGCACCATCCAGCCCTGTGCAAAAGAACCCTCACCTTTCTTCTCCATCAAAAATGGCTTTTCTCTGTCTTCTTCCCATAATGCCCCACTAACAGTGCATCAGGGAGGAAGATCTGAACTTTTCCCCAGCTCCTGGCTTACTTGCTAGCTGACTGAGCAATAAAATGTTTTCTTTTTTTGCAAAAACCCGGTGCCATAGATCTGGCTTCTGTAGGCACCAAGCAGGGAACCCTGGTTTGGTTCCATTGTTATCAGATTGCTACCCTTAGTTTCGTTGATCCTGGCTTCAGAAGGACAAAAACACTCTGCTATCTTAGCATCTTTAGAGATGTTAACGTTACCTTTTCTTTCCTTCTTAAGAACTGTGCTTACTGTAGCAGTCATCTTTTGTTGCCTAACAATGTATCACCAGCTTAGAGCCTGAACAGTACAATTATCTTTTCATAGTTTTTGCAGCCAGGGATCTAGGCATAGCTCAGCCGGTTTCCCTGCTTCCCAGGTCTTCTCTGAGGCATGTTCTGGGGCTGGGTTTTCATCAGAAAGCTCGGCTGAGGAAGGGTCTACTTCTAAGCCCATAAGACTGTGGACAGGATGCAGTTGATTTGGCCTGTTGGACTGAAGGCCTCCTCTCCTTGGCTGTGTGGGTCCTTTTGTCAAAACACACACAGGAAGCATAGCAGCCTTACGCCATGTAGTCGTGCAAATGCCTCTCCTTCTCTCTCCCACTGTTCATGAGCCTGTGTTTGTTGTTTGTTTGTGTGTTTGTTTGTTTTTTGTCCACTGTTCTTGCCTCACAGCTTTTTTAGGCCTTCTAATTCCCTAAGTGACTAGAGCAACACAAATATCTTTAGCTAAAATACTTGACCTTTGGCCTCAGTTTGGAAGCAGCTCTGAACAGCTCTGCAGTGAATGTCTTAGTGTCTTCTGTTATTCACAGGTCCCTTTCAGGTGCACCTGAGCTTATGTGAGTCAAGTGGCTTCTGGAAAGTTCCAAGATGTCCACAGGATGGAGGCTGGTTTCCAGGGGAGCTGACTACAGGGGTAGAGAGTTGGAATTCACAGCCACACTGCCCAAGTTGGGGAGAAAAGGGGGCGGAAGGTTGATCTAGTTACAAATGGTCAGTGATTAGATCAATCGTGCTTACAGAATGAAACAGCCACAGAGGCCCAAAGGATCTCTCTCTGTGGGCTGGGATGATGCCTTCTCTCTCCTTAGCGAACCACTGCCACATTTTCCAGGTCCCACCCCCACCCAGGGCCCTTACCCCACTCCTTGCTCCCTCTTTGCTCCTGGGAGGGTCTGCTTTAGGGCTATCCAGACAAGGTCCTCTCAGACTCAAGTTCTTTACTGAGCTGAACTGAAGTTTGGTGCCATTTTCGAATCTGATAACTTCTGAGTAGCCAGTATGGGCTGAGTATTGGGTGGCCTTGCCTCAGGCAGTTCAGGCTGCTGGAATTATCGTAGCCCCGGAGGAGGCTTACATACAGACATTTATTTCTTAAGTGCTACAGGCTGCGAGGTCCGAGACACCAGAACCGATGCTGGTGAGGTTGTGTCTGTCTGTCTGACTCCTGGTTTGTAGACAGCCATGTCTCATATTCTCATGTGGCCACGAGGCAAGTTTTCTCTCTGTGCTTCTGTTTACAGAGGCACTAATCCCATTCATGGAGAACCCAGCCTCATCACCAAATTATCTCCTAAGAGGCCCTAGTGTCATTCTCAGGAATTAGAATTTCAACAAGCTTTAGAAGACATAAACATTAAATCCATGATGGCCCTGAGATGTAGGCAGAAGGCTCAGAAGTCCTTTAGGAACTTGGCAGCCAGGTAAAGCAGGACCCATGTGAATAGGTGTGGGGTTCTCATCCCCTCTCCCTTTCTTCCACAGTTCGCTAAGCAGCTCATTTTGGTGGCTGCCTGGTTTTGGGACCGTCTACCCAGCTGTGATCTGGTTTTGCTTTTGTTCACAGCTTGGCAGCTTCCCATTAAATTTGTGGCTGCTGGGTACCCTTCCTTGCTCAGGAGGCTGCCCCCTGTGGTCCCCCTTCAGACCCTCGGGGCTCCTGTGGGCTGCACACCCCCATCACCACCAGCTTCTCCTGACTTGGAGAGAACTGAGATTCTCTGCTAACCCTCTCCAGAAAGGCAGTAGAAATGTTTGCATACGAGAAGTTCTGCAGACCGAGGCCAGGATCGCCCAAGGCATAACCGATTTTTCTTTTTTAAGATAGGAAAGAGATCTGTACTGTCCTGGACCAGACCAGCTCTACAGAAGGAAGGGGCGTCTGATTATATCTCTTCCTTTTTGCAGAGTGAAGATCTCAAAGATGCTCAGAGTGTGAGGCTGGGAGGAAAACTGGATGTCATGAGCTTGAGCCTGCTGATTTTATAGAGCAAATGAGATTCGGAGAACTGAAAAAACTGTGCCAGCCAAGCAGGTGCCGACTGACAGAGAGAAGTTTTCGCGCTGTCTACCTGCTCCTCGTGGGCTGTGCAAGGGCTCTTTCATTTAGCCTCGATTTCCCTGGCAATTGTCTTCTAATGAAACCTCTGTGTGTGTCTTTAAAACAAATGAACCTAATTTTCTTTGTAATCTTCTTGAGAAGAGAAAGAGAGACTAAAAGGGAAAATCTAATTTAGAAAACAAGAAATAGCCCTGAATCTTTTATGTCCAGTCTTGAAGAGACCCCAGAAAACTTCCTCTTTCTCTCCCATTGTTTTTTTTTTTTTGTTGTTGTTCTGGTTCAAATTTTGATTCAACAGAAGGAAATAAATGAAGCAAGACAAACAGAAGCTTAACAGCTCACTTCCTCAAATGTGTTCTCTTTCCTTTTCTCTGTCTTGACTGTCGGGATGTAGTTTCGAATAGACCATCAGTGTGTATGGTGAAAAAATATAGTAGCAACAGTGAATCACCCTTTCTGTAGGTCTATAGATGCGTTCATAATGGCATTTACTTTATAGATGGTCGTGCCTGAAAAATGCATTATAGGTCAGGCCCTATTCCTACTAAGCAAGTGGAGAAAAAGAAGTTCAGAGAGGCAGCATATATTGCTTTGGGCTACAAAGCTATAGGTGCCAGAGTGGGATTCAGTGCGAGACCTGTATGTCTCAAAGGCCATGTCTTTCTGTGGCTTCACACTGCATTCCGCAGAAACACAGCATGGCCAGAGGCTGCGATACCCCAGGCCTCATCTGCTGTTTTTGAACTCTGCTCCTTTCCCAAGACGATGGGATTTGCAGTAGATCTATCTTATACTATCTGGCAATGCTGCTTTGCAAAGCACTTACTGAAAGATAATCAAACCCCGAAATGCAGGGCTGCAGGTAATCATCATGATGCATCTGCTCATCTGTGCTTTTTAAGGGACATCTTAGTGGCATCATTTGCCATGGAGGGTGTTTAGGTTTCACGGTATTTTAAGAATGTTATGAGAATTGAATGAGATAATGCATGCAAAATACTCAGAACAGTGTTTGGGACAGTACGAGTCCTCAGTAAATATTTAGACTAGGAACCTTTATCAAAATTAATTCAATGATTTTCCACATCCCTTAGTGTGAACCGTGGGCCAGGACTTGTTCGTAGTGCTCAGGAATATATCAGTGAAAGAGCAAAGGTGCCTATCTTCCATAAAACAAAATGGAAAAGGACCTCTGCCCACGGAATAGAGAGGGCCGACAACAGGAGGAAACAGAATGAGTCAGGGATGTGCAGGGCTTGTTGGCAGGTGATAGCAGGGCAGGTAGGGGGTGAGCGTGCTGGGGTGGGGTGGCAGGCAGCTGGGAATATTCCATGGGATGGGTGAGGAGCCCTCCCGGCCCACGGTGAAAGCAGAGAGATGGCACAGTGGTCTAGTTATGGGATAGCTGCAGGAAGAGACTCCAGGTCCAGGCAACAACTGGAATAAAACTCCAGGAAGGAGCATGGTCAAGTGGTGGAGTGGAGACCAGCAGGTCCGAGAGGCTGGACGGACTGGGAAGTGGCAGGGCAAGAGCCTTGGGGGAATCAGGACAGATGCAGTGAGGAACTGTAGTCATGGAAGGACCCCAGGCTCTGGTGCCAAACAGAGGTGAAGCCAGTGTAGGATCCAGAGGCAGGAGCACAGTGGTGTCAGTGATGTTTCCTTAGGATTCCCTAACTGCTGTCTGGAGAACAGATGGACCGATGGAGGCTGCTGTCATTGCAATGTGTTCCCAAAAGCTCACGTGTGAGAATCATAATCCCCACAAGTCTATGTTAATGCTACTTGGAGACGGGTCTTTGGAGATAGTCACGGTTAGTGAGGGTGGTGGAGAGCGGTCCCAAGATGGCATTAGTGACTTTATAAGGAGAGGAACACAGCAGAGCTCACACAGGCACACTGTCTTGCCATACCAGGCCCCCCACCACTATGAAGCAGCAAGGAATCCCCCACCAGAGGCAGGGCCATATTCGCAGGCTTCTGGCCTTCAGAAGGTAAATACACTTCTTCATAAACACCCTGCTCCCAGGCACTTTGTTGTGGCAACAGCCAGCAAACTAAGGCAGGGGATACCGTAGAGGCTGAGAGACTGTTCCGGAAGTGAGTCCAGGAACACGAGCGCGACACTTTGCCAGCTAGGACAGGGCTGGGGCAGGGAGGTGAGTGAGCCTCCTCTATCACATCTCCCAACCCAGCCTACACAATCCATCTCTTCTTCATGCCTGTCTCCTGGGAAGTCATTGAAAAAGCTAATTTCCCAACAATTCATGTTTTCCTCTGTTCTGTCCTCATGATTTATCTACCTGTGTACTTGGTTTTGTCTCCATTGGCCCAAGGGAGATGTTCTTTCCCAAGCGGAGTACGGATCACGCTCTGCTTAGTTCTCCAGGGGAGGCAGAGCTGGGCTGGCCCAGGCCCTGGGTGGGTACTCAGACTGCCCCCACTGGTGACCCTCTCATCGGCTGGAGAAAGCAAGGGCAGCTTTCACTCCTACTGCGCTTGCCCCTCCAGATCTTAGTCTCCCTGACTTAAAACTTCAATGCAGTCAATGGCAGCATTCCAGCAAAGTCCCAAGTCTTTTAATGAGCACTTACTCACCAAGGAGGTGTTGACTATCAGACCCTCATGGTGGTGAGCAAGGGCCATGCTGGGCCTCAGCTGTGTGGGCACTGGCTTCCAAGGCACAGCAGAGCTGATTTCTGCATTAAAATTTCAAGGCCTTTGCATATCAATGCTTAAAACGATCACTATTTCAAGAGTTATTTGTATAAAATTGGAATTGCGAAAGTTGCAACAAAAGCAGAGGCAGTTCATGTCCAATGTGCACTGTTTTTTAATTAATCATTTTATCGATTTTGCCATTCTGATAGTCTTAATGTTACATGTTATATTTGTGTGCTGGTGATATGCTGCTACGCGTCACTTCCCAGATCTGTGTTTAGTGACCTTGCGCTGGTAGCTTGACATTGGCCGTAGCAGGACTATTCACATCACAGGAATTAGTGAATGCTGCAAATCAGGGTTTGATCAGCAGCAAGTATGGAGGAGACACGAAGTAAGTTTAATTTCAAAATATGGCATGTTTGTAGGTATAGCATTGTGAATATCAGAAAAATCGAGGAAATAACTTTCCAGTATTCAAAACTCCTATCCTGTTCAGGATAAGATGAACAGATGAACAAGTTCAGGCCATAAGTGTTTGTCATTTCACTTTTGTTTTTCTTATTAACATAAAGGAAATATCCCTTGCCTTCACACAGGAAAGGAGATGTTGAGGTCAACATTATCTGAGCTCATCTTTTAATTGCAACCATAGATCTGTTAAGGATACGAGGTTGGCAAAAATCAACAAAACCATTCTGTGAGGATCGATTAGCTCTGTGGAATTGATGGTAAAGACTCCTGTATATTTCCTTATTATTTGTGAGTTGTGTGCTATTATTTTTATATCGGTCTCATCTATGTATCTATCTGTCTATCTACCTATCTCCCCTTTCCAGAAAGTTGCATGTTTACTCCCCCGTATACTGTCTATACCACTGTGGAGCACTTTACAGTGTCCTGTGGTAGGAGGAGCTGGGGCAGGGTGGTGAGAGCAGGCACCACTATCTCATGGTAGAGCAGCCAGGACTAGATGCAGGATTTCTTGCCTGGGGAAATGGTTTTGCCTCTCTGGGATTTATCCCATCTCTAAAGTAGGGGCAATAATGCTGTTTAGTGCATAAACTGTGGGACTGGGTGCAAGTGGAAGTAATTCAGTTTTACCTTTGAGCATGGGATCTCGAGAGGAACCAAGGCCCCTAGGACCTCCCCTCCCTCAGCTCAGTGGACACGTGAGAAATTAGGGGCCACCTGGCCCCTTTCCTAGTGTGCGAATGTTTTCATATCATTTTGCTCTTTCCCAGTTTCTACTCCTGACATTCATTGTTTATAGCTAGAGCAGCTGTAAATGCAGGGCAGCTCCACGTCCAATCATCCTTCCTATTTCTCCTAGAAGAGTCTTGGTCAGCAGGACTAATGTGAGCAAAAGGGAGGAGGAACCCATCTGAGTTCCTTTTCTGAACTGCAGTACAATGCATCACTGTAAGATACAGGCGTCTCACCAGTGGGACAGCAAACCACTCGTTGGAACTTTCCTTTCTGGGATATAGCAGGGACCCAAACTGAGGTAAATTAAACTGTAATTAGGTAATGGTTAATCTTTGCTCTGAGCATTAAAAATAAAGGCTTTGATTACTGATTCATGAGCCAAGAAAGTCTTTCAAAGCTCATGGTTTGAGTACTGGTCAGGCTATTTTAATTTCTTTTTTCTATGCACTGTATAACCCCCAAAGAGTAAAAATCAAGGAGAGGGACATCTCTGACAGCTTCACTTTGAGCCTTAGCCCCTCGTCTTCCAGGATGAGTGAAAACAGGAGAGGAAGGCCAGCTCTTGTCATTGCTTTCCCTCCTGGGCTGCAGGGAAAGGTGTGAGCAGGGAATGTTTCTCATGGCAGATTCACTAGCATTCTAGTCAGGGAGCAAAGAAAAAAATGAGGTTGAAGGATCAAAATTCTGGAGACTGTTTCTTAAAAAGTGAAATGTGAATTTACTGTACGACTCAGATATCCCATTCTTAAGTCCGCTCAAGAGAGATGCAAATACCTCTATAGAGACTTGTGTGGGAAGGTTCTTAGCAGTATTAGTCATTAGATCCCCAAATGGAAAACAACTTAAAGGCCCGTCAGGTAGAGACAGACCAAGTGGGATACACCCATGCACTAGAATAACCAATATTCAGCAATAAAAATCTATGAACTCTTGTTACACATGCCACAGCATTAACAAACCTCAAAAACACGATGTTAAGTAAAAGAAGCCAGACACAAAGGACCCCATATAGTACATTTTCATGTATGTGATATGTCCAGCAAAGGCAAATCTAGAGACAAGAAGTAGATTAGTTGTTGCCTGGGAAAGTGCGTGGGGTATAAGCTGTCTAATGGCGGTGATGGAATTGCTCTAAAACTGATTCGTGGCCATGGTTACACAATTTGGCACATTTACTAAAAAATCACTGAGTTGTATACTTACAAACTGGTGAATTATAGGGCCTATGCCAGTTTCTGTTTGAACAGGTTTAACCTTTAGCATTGGCTTGTCATTGACCAACGCCTCTGGCTGTCATTTCCTACAGAAAAGCTGTGGGAATCTGTGTGTCCCACAGCTGGCTGCTCATCCCTGCTGAAACTTGGGATCGGTTAGTCATTTGGTCCCCCTGCAGTAGGTAGGTGAATTCCCTTAGATGGAGAGCTGTAATCCATGCTCACAATGCCCCGCCATCTCCCAAGACAGTCTCGGGAGTCTTTTCATGCTAAATTAGAGTTAGGCATAGCAATCATCTGTTAGGAAAATAAACTCACTCTGGTTTCAGGAGCTTTGTGCTTTTAAATCAGTGAGACTCCTTGAACTGTAACTGGGCACGGACATCGGTGGGAGACCGAGGGAGTCCTTGGGATTGATTTTGGGTAATAATGGTGTGGTCAATACCTTGTTGGAAATAAAATTAAATGTTAGAAGCTACCATCCCTCACTGAGCACCGTGGCTGCTGCCCGTGTGACAGAGACCCCATTAATTGGTTATTAGAGCTAGCTGCACTTCTGCAGGGCACACCAGCAAGGGGCTGGAGAGACAGAAACAGAAAGGAATGGAAAGGGGATTTTCAGTAATGTGAACAGGTTGGAATAGATCTCTACAGTTCTCAAAAAGCCGCAGCAACGAATAACCAGGAGTTCAGCATGGTGTACAATGTGATTTGCTTTCAGTCTTAAGTAACCCCCTCTCTAGTAGAGCTGCTTTTGAATTTTCATTTGCAGATGAAGAAACGGTGGCTAGGGAGGGGAAATGCCCTGCCCTGGACACAGAGTGATAAGCGGCAGCTACGGGCCAGACTTCTTCCCATGTGGCTCAAGGCCCAGGTTCTTTCCTCAATGCGCTGTCTCCGTATCCACCAGAGGATTCTCAATGGCAGCAAAGGAGGAGACCCAGCAATGAGCCAGGCTTTGTCCTCTTAGAAGGATGAACAGTCTTTCCTTCCCCCTGGTCTTCAGAGCCAACAGAGAAAACTTTGGTGTAAAGAAAATGCCACGGGGTTGGGTTTGGGGTTCCCCAGACTGAAATAAAAACTTAATGCATCCTTTTCATAGAGTAAGTTTGTGAGTTCCCTGGCCCTCATTGTGGAAAAGAATTTTCAGGATGGGCCTGTGAAAGGGATATGAGAAAGGTTTATTAGGGAATTTTAAGACACATTGAAGGATGGGGTGTGGGTGCTCCCGTGCTATGAGCTGGAGCTGGAGTCTTCAAGGTGGGTGACTAACTGTTTGTTAGATTACAGACACATCTACACGTACTTAAAGTAGAGCTTTGCTGCCCACAAGAATTGCTGCTTCCTGAAGATACAGGAAGTGCAGTTTACAGGTGAAAAGGACAGATTTACAGGCTTATGCTAAAAGGACTTTTAGGGATTTTTTGTGGGGAGAGTTTTGTGGGAGGAAAAAGAAAGACTTGAATACCTTGTGCCTTGATGCTCTAGCTTGGGACCAGGCATCTCATCTCACACCTGTCCACCTTTCCTCACACCCTGCAGGACTCAATGTGAAAATAAGAAAGTTGAAGTCCAGCCCTGGGAAACAGAACAGCCAGGTCACTCCTTTGGGCAATAGCTCTGACTACCTGCATACTGAGCCTCACTGTTTCACTAGGAGTCTGTCCCTTCCTTTGGGACCAGGGGCTTCACCTTTTTCAGCAGTGTTTGGAAACCACAATATCACTGTGAACAGCCAAGCCAAAGATCCACCCATCAGGGATCACCCCCCATGGGCACTGTGTTGGCTGGCAAAAGACTGGTGTGGATTTTATCTGATGATGTTCAGTGAGGATATCTCTAGCCTTGCTTTGAGAGATTCCTCCCTTGAACTTTACAATAAAGGCACTGTTTGCTCTCCCCGTGGTACACAGCACCTCACACCTGTAAATTCTTAGGCCCACGCTGCAGGCTCCCCACACCTCCTTCAGTGCTTCCTGCCTAAAGTCTCTGGTCCCTGGCTCTCCTAATGCTCTCTTGCAATGTTTGCTGCGTCATATTGCAACTTCCGGCTTGCTGTGCTTCTTATCTGTGCCTCGGGAGGAACAGAAGGATCCCCTGGACAGGGTGAGATGGGAGCCATGCATCTGGAGCCCAGAAGATTCTTGAGGGTAAGGACTCTGTCTTTTTGGCTTCTAAATCCTAGCACCCACCCCGTGCTTACTGCAGTGGGAGTTGATAGTACTAAATGTTTACAGGAATACATGAATAGATTTACCACACAGTCTGAGAAAGATTAGTGCTAGGGAGGCCTTTCCGTTCTGAGCTCTGTTGGTTCTTCTTTGATTTAAGACATAATCCCTGAGAGAGTTTTTGCCAGAAATGTGACCCCTGTCTGACTCCCACTGGAGCAGTTAAGGCCTATTAATGTCAGCCATTGGAATCTCTAGTTCTGAACTTCTGTTCTTGGATTCCCTAAATCACCGTTAGCTTCATTATCATTCTGTCCTCCACAAGAAGTTCGGAACAACAGTGTCAAGAAAAGGAAGATGCACATATTGAAAAGTGAAGGATAACTCCCTTTCCACGAGAAGCCTGCAGCCTGTGGTGGTTTCTTAGTGAACTTTCCTCAGAAGCACTGAACAATTTTCCCACTGTAGCCTATTGTCCCATGATTAGATGCTGGGGCTCCACAGGTAAGACAAGAATAATTCTAAGGGTAATTGAACACGCCACACATTTTCACAGTAGATCAGCACTGAGCCATTTAGCCCAGGTATTTCTGTGATTGCGATGCTGAGAAAATGTATGCCAATAAATGGTTCTCAAATCACTCTTTCATCTGAGAAAACAGGACTCAGTATTTGTAGTCCAGGTGATAAAAGCAAGTAGTTTGGGCACAATGGCTGCTTAGAGACTGGGAAAATAGGCTTTTGTTGGAAATGTGAGTCTTTAAAATTGAGGTATCAGAGATTTAAAGGAGTACAAAGCACTTGATTTTCTTTGAACTCTCTTCCCTTTGATTTGGTAAATGCCATGTAGATTGTTAGGGTCATAGCCAGGTTGTAACAAGTATTATTCCCATTACACAGATGGGAGAAAGTGAGTTTTGTGGTCACACAGTTTAAAAGGGGTGGGGCTGGGAGAATCTTGGATCACCGGTTTTCAAGCCCTGTTTGCTTCAGAGTAGTATGTATCTTGTTTTCATCAGTATTGAGTCTCTAAAGATATAGAGGAAATGTCCTCCTTTGAGGACCCTGGTGACAATAGCTCAGAACAACTGAAATACAGGCACCCGGAGGGAGCCCTAACCAAGGAGAGGGGTCTCAGTGTGACCTTGATTGAGACATTGTTGGGCAGAGAGGGCTCCCCACACCACAGTAGGGATGTCTGCACCACACTGGCTCGAGTTTCATACCAGTTCTTTTTTGACAAAGAGCTTGGCTTTGGCATCAGACCCCTTGCCATAGTTTGGTAGAAAGGATGTAGTTTCGGTGCATATAAAGCCTGTTTTATAAAATCCACCCACTTTAAGTGTATAATGCAATAATTTTTCTTAGGTATATGTGTTAATCTGTCAGGGGCATTGTAAAAGAATTCCATAGATTAGATCCTTATACAACATTTATTTCTTACAGTTCTGGAGGCTAGAAGTCAAAGACCATCGTGCCAGGATGGTCAGCTTTGTGGGTAGGGCTCCCTTCTGGTTTTATACTTGCTGTGTCTTGACATATAGTAGAGAGAGCAAGTTCTGGTTCCTTCTTCTCCCTTTAAGAAGGGCCAATCCCACCATGGGGGCTTTATCTCCATGATACACTCAAACCCAACTGCCTCCTAAGGTTCTCACTTCCAAACACCATCATATTTGGGTCAGAACCTGCTATATTTTGAATGTTTTCATACCGCAAAAACTCATGCTGAAATGTAATGCTCAATACAACTGTACAAAGAGGTAGCAACTTTGGGTGGTGACAAGGGCAGGAGGGCTCTTCTGTCACAAGAGGATTTGTCTTATCATAAAAAGAGCTGGTGGTTATTAGCAGGCCCATTGTACCTTTCTGTCTCTTCCACCATATGAAGATAACGTGCTCAAGGTGCCATCTCAGAAGCAGAGACCATTTCCTCACCAGGCATGGAACCAACCCCACCTTCATTTTGGACTTCCAGCCTTCAAAACCCTGGGAAAGGAGCTTCTGTTCCTTATACTTTATCTAGGTTGGGTACGTTGTTGTATAGCCATACAAATAAAATAAGACAGGACTTTGGTATATGGATCTAGTGGAGACACAGGCATTTAGTAATAGCAGAGAATTGTACCTCAGAAAAGATGTTAAAATATCACCAAAAAAATCTTTATTATACGCAGCTCTTATTCCAAAGATTGGGTCTGCCTTTATTGAGTTAACTCATTGGTTGGCACCCAGAGTTCCTGATTTAAAAGAATTCTTTCAGTTTTTAGGGATTCTTTGGATAGTTTTAAATAGATTTTTAGATAGATTTAGGGACTTTTAGGTAGAGTTTAAAAGGTTAACAGGATTCAGAACATGGAAAAGCTGAGAAGCAGCCCTCTTAAGAGAATTTCGTTTAGCAAAGCTTTGGTTATTTACCTTTTTCAATCTATGCTGAGGATGTCCTCAATGCCTTTGGTAATGTAATACAGTGATTGAGGTAAGCGTCCTGGGGTCTGATTGCCTGGGTGCTATTGTCAGCCCTTACCCTTGCAGGTATACAGATGTGGTCAACATGGGTGCACATTTCTAAGCTCCAGTATCCCGGTCTATAAATCAGGTGTGTCTTAGTCACTTTCTCATTGCTCCGGCCCAGCACCTGCCAGCCACAATTGAAGGGAGGAGGGGTTTATTTTGGCTTATGATTTAGTCAATGGCTGATTTGAAGGCAGGATGGCATGGCAGAGGGGCTGGTGAGCAGTTCACAGCATGGGGACAAGAAGCAGGGAGGAGAGGGAGGAGCCGGAGGGAGATGAACCCTTCCAGGCCACACCCCCAAGGACTCTCCTCTTTCTTGTTGCTAACAGCATCAGCTATAACACCCCTTAATGCAATCTTCCCCCAAGAGCCCCACCTATGAACACAGGAGGCTCCTGGGTCCACCTAGATATAAACCACAATAAAGTACAGGGCCAGTTTCTGCTTTATACTTGTAAAGACTGAACAGTCCAAATTAGTTGGTGCCTAACATATAATGCTCAAATTAAAAAAAATAAATAAAATAACTGAAAGTCAGGCATACAGGTGATACCCAATGCCTACAAAGTTTGCGACCTGACCCAATGACTCATAATTTGGAGGAAGAAGCCAGCAAGCAAAGAAGCTATTGCAATTTAATGTGAAGAGTGCTCAACTGATGGAGAATACCATTGCAACAGAAGGAAAATTGAACACTAGAAAACCTGTATGGGACCCAAAGTCAGTGTGTGGATGTCTGGTCTTAAAGGGTAAGACCTGTACACCGGGGAAAAAGGGAAGGGGGTGTGTTGACTGTTACAGGTACATGCTTCATGCAAAATGTTGAGGCACGCTAAAGACACGGACTCCCGTGAGAAGAGAATGTCCCGGGAATCACACAGCCCAGGAGTCAGAAGCACTTTCTGTTTTGCCTGTCCTCAGGTGGATTCTATTTGTATCACTTAACCAGTTCCCACTTGCTCGGAGAATACTTGTTGCCAGTGCTTGTGGCTACAGCATTTAGCCTGGAGATGATTCATAGATCATAGCCCTAACCCTTCCCCAAAGTTTGCCAAGAAACACTTCTCTTCTATAATTGCTTTCCCATTGCTGTGGTATAGTGATAATCTTTGGAAGCAAAAGACATTATGCTATTTATAGCATACTGTTTTTGGTAGTGGTATTTACAAAACCCATCAAATTTGCTTTAGCCTCAAAGAGTGTGTTTATATAAAATGAAATGAATGCTGGCTGTGAGATGCTCTTTTATTTTCTAAACAGGAAATGGTTTTAAACAACCCAGAGCATAAGAGCTGCAGGGACATTGGTAGATGTTGGAACAGGTAAACAGAAATATTAGGCTGGACTGTAATCTTAATATGTGTTAGATAATAGGGCCTCCACAAGGAGAAGCAAAGTAGTATTAGGTAGTTTTCTTCAACCCACTGGATAGAAAACAGAACACACATAATTCCTGTTGGATTTCTCAGGGCCTGTAATGTGCTAATGACCATCATGGGGAAGGAGAGGGAGAGCGAGAGGGAGAGAGGGAGGAGGAAAAAGAGATGGGTGAGAGATCTGCTTTCTAGATTATTGTGTTGTGGAACAACCATTTCGTCCTTCTGCAGAATCTCATGCAGAAGAACACACATCAGGAAATGGTGACCATGGGTAAACTCTCCGTTTTATGGACATGAGGAAACAGACCTATACAGGGGAAGTGACCTACCCAACATCTCCAAGTTTTCTGAAGAAAGCTCAGGTTTCCTTGGTTCTGTTTCACTGATACAGGAACAAAGGGCTTTCCAAGCTAAACTACCATAGATTTATGGGACAGCAAGAGTACCAATCCTCATGGTACTATTGACCACAGATCCATCTTTCAGGCCTAAACACCCCGCCACGCAGGAACAGAGCAGCATTGTGCTGTGAGACGCCTTTGGTACGGAGAGCTCCTGCCTGTGGATTGGGGAAACCACCAGGACTGTGGGAAAAGACCCATCAGCCAGGCACTGTGGATGTGAGGACTGCAGTCAAAAGGAGAGACTGAGCATAGTACTGGCGACCTGCGCTGAGCTCCACTTTGTACAGGGAGCCTCTTGGACAGGAAGAGAGTGAGGCCAGTGTCACAGGCTGGGTGCATGTCTCTGCTTGTACACCGAGCTGGGTCTTCTTGGCTTGCCTCTCTCCCTCTGAGGGGACAGCTCCCTGCAGACCCAGAGAGAGTGTTCATTAACTCTGGAGAGGAAGACAGCCCCACAGTTCACTAAGTGTGTGTGTGTTTGAGTGTGCGTGCATACATGTCTACGGGAAATAGAGGATTAGGGACAGAAAGACAGGCAAGTGATAGAGACAGAGAAAGGGAGAGAGATAGAGAGAAATGCTTGCACCAAACGTCCTCTTTTGTTCACTCTATCTTGTGTCTGCTATGGGTTTAAATCCCCTCCTACCTGTCTGAGGGTATCGGTGAAGGGTTGGGGCTGCTGCAGGAGAAGGGCTCCTCCAGAACCAGGACTGGAAGCCAACACTGTGACCTGCTGCAGCCGGTACATTCATTCCGGGCTGATCCTTTAATTTGACTTGGAAGAGCTTGGGTATGGGAATGGCTATGCTCCTTTCGTGGACACAGAATCCTTCACTTGTGCATTTACTCTGCTTGGCCGGTGCTGGTGTTGGCTTTAAACCTAGATCTGCCTTCCCCCAAGTGCACACCCTTTCTACCCTGCAGTCGCCAGTCCTCTGGGGCCAGCTGGGCCTCACTCCCTGCAGGTACGGGGTATCACCCAAGAGCCCGGGGCTCCACTTCCGCATCTGTCAGGTGAGGATTTCTCTGAGGGCATTATTTCTTCTCTCCAGCAGGCATGGATTGTGGACAATTTCGGCACCACCTCCAGGTTCTTCCTCCTTCGCTCCTTCTTCCTTGTTCCTTTTATTTGATAGGCTTGCACCAGCCCGTCTTCATTTCTCTTGGATGCACTTGTTTTACTCACCCCAAGCTCTTTCTTTCCTCCTGAGATAACTGGTGAAATTCAGCACCCTCTCTCCCATATTTCCTCTGTCCTTTCTTTTCTAAAATTGGTTTCATGTTAGCTGATTCTCTTGGATGCACTTGTTTTACTCACCCCGAGCTCTTTCTTTCCTCCTGAGATAACTGGAGAAATTCAGCACCCTCTCTCCCATATTTCCTCTGTCCTTTCTTTTCTAAAATTGGTTTCATGTTTATAGGACATTTTTATTATAAAATTAATACATGGGCTTTGGAGAAAGTTGAGAAAATAAGTACAAGGAAAAGCAGAAAAATAAAAAGCGCACAATACTCAGGTTGACGTGTGTTGGTTCGTAGGACACCCAGTGCTTCCGGAAGGGTGGGGCCAAGAACAGACCTCCCCAGGACCTCCACCTGCCCTCCTCTTTGAAGCTTTGGAGCAGCCCCTCCTTGAGCCACTTGCAGGAGAACTCAGGTCTCCGGCTCTGCCACTAGCAGGACTGATGTGGGGAGAGCAGACAGGAGGTGGATTTGAACAGTGCACCAGCTCTCTGCCATACCTGCTGCTCTCTGCTTTCTCCAATCTGTTTTTTCCAGAAAGTGAACAATGAGGCTTTGCAAATTGCATATCTGTTTCTGTTGATCCATGTCTGAAAACTTCTAATGTCCTTCTGATGGCCTGAAGATCAAAACCCCAAAGACCTACATGGTCTGGCCTTAACTGTCTTGGATCTCCCTTCATCTACCTCCCTAACTTGGCCACACCGATCTTCCATTTCCATAGCAGGGCTGTTTTCCCCCTCAGACTCAAGGTCTTCCTCCGTCTGGTTCCTTTCCATGAGAACTTTGTTTATTTTCCTTGCTAGTTTTCCAACTGTCCTTCAGATTTCAACTCAAGGTTACAGTCGAACTCGGATGCAATCAATGCCCTATTCATAAGACATCCGTGAACTCAGGGCAGCTTACAAATATTTATTTGTGAGATGATTTGCTTTTCTTCTCCTTGCATAAATGCCAAACTTCTCAAAGCCAGGGTCTGTTTCTCTCTGGCTCTCAGGATATGTTGTTGGGTACAATGAAATTGGTGCAGAGTGAGAGCCCAAGGGACCTGGGGCTGTGGAGGCAGGTGGGGTGGGTTCTGCCAATCCCTGAGAGGAGCTGGGCAGCCTTGAGCGGTGCCTCTACACCCCTCAGTGAAGACGCAGTGTCTGCCTTCCTTGCTCAACAATTAGTGGTCCTTACTAAGGCTGAGCTGTCATGAAGGAGGGCTGGCGGCTCACCTTCCTGACCAAGGATCCTCTGAGAGTCTAGGTAATAGAACACCCGTGTTTGAGTCAGCAGATGCTATGTGATCTGCAACCGGAAGTGAGCATAGCCCATGGAGGCAAGGAGATGTAGTGGGGTAAACTCACATCTAGGGAACCTCAGCCCAGCTCAGCACTTAAGCAGACCTCAGGGAGTTTGCACATCTATCCAGGAAGGGACCAACCAGGCCAGGGTCGCACGAGCCCACATAGTTTTCAGGGCAACATCTTCCAGAGCTCTGGGGGCTGGAAACACCGCATGGGGAGCTGCGTCAGTGGTCACCGAGCTGGCTGCTTATGGGGAAATGTTTTCACATCAAGGGAATCACTGTCTCTCTTGAGACTTAAGAATTGGTGCCCTGTGAGAGAGGCTGGGGGACTCATTCTTTTTCAAAGCCTCATAAATATTTGCTAAACCTTTGAAAATAAACTAATAATAATAACAGGCTCCATTCAGGGATTCAGACACCGCCGACCAACCTCAACTCCCACACGGAGCTGGAGACACCGCCCCCTAAACCTCGGGGGGCCTGGGGAGCAACAGTGTGAGAAACTTAGGACCATTAAGGAGTAAAGCAGAGAACAGCCCTACTGTGTTTCTCCTCCAGTTAACTGGGCTATTCCTATAAAAATCCCTCAGCCCTTGTAATCACTGATTAAATGTTATACATCTGAATTGAGTTGGGTTTGCCTATTTTTTCATTTTGCTCCCTAGCCTGCTGGTTTCTTCCCAACAACTTTGTCTTTATGGAGTATCTCATGGGGGACAGTTTGCGGGACTCTGTCCATCCTGTGAAACAGCCAGGGAGCTTTTCCCACCTGGCCACACAGGGGAGAAGCAGAGACCCAGAGTCTCCAGGCCTGGCCCAAGCCCTCTAAGCAGGCACATGGTGAATCTGGGGTCCAGCCTGCACCTGTTTAACCGGCAGCTCAGGATTATTTTTATCTTTTCTTCTTACTCTAGGCCCATCACTGAGCTGTGCTGTGGATTCAGAAATTACAGAGACACTGTTTCTGCAATTAGGCTGTGAATTCTAAGAAGGAAGGAGCCAATAAATTAATTACAGTGATAATAGAAGAGGAGTTATTTCCTACTGTCACAACCTGTGTATCCTACATTCCCGTTCATTCATTTATTTTTATTCACTTATAACTCCATACCTGTGGTGATTAATTAATGGCCAATTTAAGTGGTAATGCCCAGCTGAACTGAGTCAGTGTGGTTCTGGGTGAAGAAGAACTTCCTGAGGACTGTTGCCAATGGCATAAAAGGAGAACTCGAGGGGAAGATTGTACGCTGACTTTCCTCGAGGAGCTTGCTGTGATATGACCTTGGCTGTCCTCAGAGGAGCTCAGGTCCTCGCTGTCCCTGGGGATGGCTTCTGTTCTCTTGGGGGACCTCTGGTCTTCACCTTGAGCTTCACTTGCTGGTGCCAGTGCAGATCCCTCAGCCTTTGGGGTCAAATCCTTTACCCTGCTGCTGCAGACTTTCCAGCATCTACCACTGGCCTTTAGTCTTCCTGGTGCAGATCCTGGATATGGACTTGCATGAGACATGGCTGTGGGATTCAGGCCCGTGGCTGGATTCTTCAGGTCTCTAGCATTCCTACAGATCTCTTGTGCTCTTCTGCATTTATCTTTTTGGGTATATATTATAAAGTAATCCTATAAATTGTGTCCCTTATTAAATCTATTACCGTGGGAAACCTGACTACACCAATGCCCTTCTTCAGTGGTTATGTGACAGACCATTATTTGTGGGGCCAGGCACTCTTCTGGGCACACTGCCCTGTGTGCCACTGTGAGCGACCTCATACCATGGGAAAGCAGAATTGAGGGTGATGTTTCTCTATGATACCAGGTCATTTTCTCCATGATCATTTGCTGAATAAGTGAACAAACAGATGGACAAATAAAGGCTGTAGTGAAGATATTGGATGTGTGATCAAAATATGCAGTGGAGGTTGAAATTTCAAAAAATTATTATAGTGAAAAACATATTGCCATTAATTCCCTTTCAGATACTTCCACATTACTTGGAACACACTTATCCTGTCATTATGGTTGCTTTCTGGGGCAGTAATCAAAGTCCTCTTTTGTAAGTGTTTTTATAAAATATGATAAAAGCCTACAGTGAATGCTGCTGCTGAGTGCCATCCAGTGGAGAGGCAGGCTGGTAAAAGCACAGTAATACTGTGCGTCCTCATCCACCTTAGCCACCTCATCTGCCACCGTGAGACTTCTGGCTCTTCTCCAAAGTCAAAATGACCTCAAAAGGTAAATGTTTTCAATCATTTCAGGACACTGGAGGCAGCCACGACCACACAACTAAAGACACTCTGGAAAGAGGACTCCACAGCTGCTTCAGAGATCAGCAAGAAAGGTGGAGTAAGTGTGTTTGAAGTTAGGGGGAGAGTTTCGAGAGGGATTGATGGGGCCGGGGGCGTGGTCAGGAAAGGCGTGTCTCCCTCCCAGAGTGCTCCCTTCTCCCTGCTTCCGGGGCACCACGAAGGGAGCAGTTTTCCTCGCAGCTGCAGCAGCAGGAGCAGCACCACCCTCCCACCGTGTGGTTTCTGATTTGAGCTGCCTGACACCACGCTGAAACTTCCGAAACCGTGAGCCGGAATAAGCTCTGCTCTTTAGACTGCGGGTGCTTGGTGTTGTGTCTCAGTGATGTGATGGGGACGGGGACATCAGAGGAGGGGAAAGGACTTGGCCAAGTGAAAGAGGAAACTGTTTTCCTGTGGTGCCAGGCAGTTAGGAAGCTTTCTGTCTCCTTTCATTCTCAAAGCAGCTCTGTAGTGTCGGACTTATTTCTAGAGTTTGGTGAAACTCAGAAAGCTGAAAGGATTTTCCATTGTCCTTCAGCTGTCGCATAGCTAATGGAGGGTGGAGCAAGGACCCAAATGTGCTGTCTTCTGAAGTCTGTCTCTTTATTGGAGCCTCCTGCCTTTTGCTTAATAAGCAAGTTACCGGATGCATGGATTAAGTTACTAAGTGGTGGCTGAAGGCACGCACAACTTTTGTATAGCGTAGTCACCTACGGTCTCAAATCGGAGAGACCGGCAGATGTCATTTCTGGAAGGGTCATTGGCAAATGTGCAGTTGGGCTCATGTTGTGAGGGGAAAAAGCAAGACACAGAGAGAGGAAAGGCCTTGTCCTGTTGCTAAGCTCCTTAGTTGAGAAGCAGGGGTCTGGGGGCCCTGACTCTGAATCTGGAGATATTCCCATTTCCATGGCCCATTGGTTGTTTCTCCTTTCAAGAGTGATGGTCCTCTATGGCTTCTTCCAATCACTTTTCAAGATTGCTGATGCTTTTACTAACAGAAGTGCTACATGATTGTATTCTATCTCCCTACAAAGAGAAACTGGCTGCCCTAACAGAGTCTCCGTGAGCCAGCAGCCGTCTCCTTCTCATCTCTGTGGAGTTTCCTTCCCTGGTGGACACGTCGTATAAATGAGATCCGACCTGCTCTTTTGTGTCTCGCTTCTTCATGCTCTTGAGGTTTGTTGCCATTGTAGCACGTGTAACAATAGTTCATTAATTTTTATTGCTAAATAGTCTTAGCATTTAGTACTAAAGAAGCAGACCTCCCAGGTGGAGCCAGGTGATAGCCAGGGTGGCTCAGCCCCTGCAGGTGCTGCCGTTTGGAGCAGAGACTCGGGTGCCCTGAGGCAGATGGCAAGGGCTGCTAAAGGAGCAGCAGGAGCAGCACAGGAGCATCTTTGTATCGTCCTCTAGATTTGCATTTCTAGGTGGCTTTTCCTTCTAATGATGAACTGACACACCCAGGTTTTTAGATCGAAGGTCCCTGTGCTTTCCTGGCCTCCTTGCAGAGAGGCAGTGCTGTGCACCTAGGTCCAGACAGAGGGATGTGAGCAAAGGAAGCACATAGCATCCCACTCCCTGCCAGCCTCAGAGACCTGCGGCAGCTGCTGGAGCTACCAGGTGCAAGACTGAAGCCCAGCGTCATCGCATAGAAGGAATGTGCCCTGGAGAATTGCAAACCCTCTGAGACTCGGCGTAATAAAAATAATGGCGCTTTATGCGTTAAGCAACTGGTTTTTATGTGTGTGCTGACTGTAAGGAATAAATAACCCATGCTTCAGATGTTTGCAGGCCAAACAGCAGGCATGTGTCCTGCCTGTCTCCAGGGCCCACAGGTCCCAGAACGTGTCATTCATGCTGCTTTTACTGCCCGCCCTCTTGTAGCCCCTTAAGCCTATGAAGTACTCACTGATGTAATCAGAGAATTACAGCTGAAGGAGTTCAGGGTTATAGAGCTTAATTTCTTCATTTTACCTAAGCTCTGAATGCAAGCCAGTGATGGGTCCCAGTGACGGCACCCGTCTCCTGAATGGAGCCCTGACTGCCCCTTGTTTTCAATGCCACTCCCTCTCCTGGGCTTGAGTTTGTACCCATGGTCCTGCCTGAGGGGACAGCAGCTGCAGGTGTCCATCTCCTTATCAATGTGGCAACTGCTGGGCTCAAGTGAGGATTCATGACCACTGGTGGAGAAGTTTTCACTATTCCATGCGGTTCATCTGTAGGGTGTGGAGCAATTCATAAATCTAGATGTTTTGGGTGGAAGGGAATACTATGAATAATTCCTCTGGGAGAACAGCATGAACTTGAACTGTCTGGGACATGTGGCCATCCCAGCTAGAGGTAGCTTTGTTGAAAAGCAGATGAAGTGGTGACACTGAATCTTGCTGGGACTGAGGCGTCTAGGAGGGAATACTGATGACCCACTTCATTGCTGACCGTCGCCATGGACCTAGCAAACCATTTTGCTTCTGGAGGTTTCACTTGTTTCTCTTTGAAATGGGAATAAGGATGAACCCTCATAGCCATGCTGTGATGATGCGTGAGAGAGGCATCATCTTAACTGCAGAAAGCTCTACTGCTTTCATGTCTTGTTAGCACTGTTGACTTTTACTTTAGGAACATGATTATTGTCATTCCTTCATGGATTAAAGCTGGGTTTCTCCACTTGTACTTCTTACTTGAACCATTTGGGAAGATTTATCCAAAAATACTGTACTGTTTCGCTTGGGCTTCCATAGCAGAGAATGACAGACTGAGTAGCTTAAGGAGGAGAAGTTTTTCATCTCCCAGTTTTGATCATGGAGGACTGAGGCCTCTCTCCTTTGCTTATAGCTGGCTGTCTCATCTGTGTGTCTTCCTGTGACCTGGTGTCTGTGCAGCTGTGCTCAAATGTCTTTGCATAAGGATGCCGGTCATCCTGGGCTAGGGACCACCTTAAAAACTTCATTTTAAATTAATATCTCTTTACCAGCTCTATTTCCAAATGCAGTCCTAGTCTGAGGTTCTGCGAATTAGGGCATCAGCATATCAATTTAGGGGACATGAACTAGAGCAACAGATGCTCCCCTACCCCTCAAAATGCTCGTATCTTCCAGGGCCCAAACTTACTGCAAGGAAGGCATTTCAAGAATATGCTTGACCTGGTGAGCTGGAGGTATTTCTGTCCAGTACAAAGCAGAGCCTAACACCAAATTCTGGGCCCCTTGTCACACTGCTGGGGCTGTGTGAACACACTGAGCGGCTGAGAAGTGGTTTAGATGGACGCCTTAGCACTGATGCAGCCAGGAATCCTCTGCCAGTGGCTTTGGCTCATTGTTGGAAGCCTGTCTCAGCTCAACTGGCCAGTGACTGACCTGAGGGCTCCTGTGCTGGGCTGGGGGGGTGGGAGGGGCTGCCCATGGGCAAGGGCAGGAAACAACCCTGTAGGTGTGAGAGATCGCCTCTGAGCCTGTTTCCTTATCCATGAAATGAGCAAAGACTTTCTGCATCATATAACTCGAAACCATCATGAGGAATAAGTAACATGCAGGTGTAGCTCCTAGATCCTCATTGGTCAATATTGTAGTTACATGCCCATGTGGCTACTTATATTTAAAGGAAAATTAATTAAAAATCTAAAAATAATTCTTTCCTGTTTTTATTTTCGAATCCAGGGCCTTCTAACTGAGCTACACCCCCAGATCTTTTTTTATTTTTTAAAATTTGAGACAGGGTCTCTCTAAGCACCTGTCTGGACTTGAATGTATAACCCTCCTGCCTCAGCCTCTCAGAGGGCTGAGCTTACACCACACAGTTTCCCCCTCTTACAAGTCACAGTGTAAGTTTCTCTAGTCCACATGTGGCATCAGGGACCCTGTGGGTCCTGCTGTGTCTCACATGTGTATACTCATGTGTCACACATGCACATGCTACAAAGTTCGTGTGTGACAATTTTGGCCCAATTCTAAGTGCTGTACAGTCTTAAAGAAGCTGCAGAAACATTTTTTTCTTCCTCATCCTCTGCAAAACAGGCATCCTGCTGTGGGGTCATTTGTGCACAAGACAAAGACCAGGAGGAGCCACGTCTCTGTTCTTCCTCACCCACCATCCTGCTCGGTCTCCTCTCAGTGCCACAGGCTTCCTCTGCTCCACTCAAGAGCTGTCCTTGCAGGTCAACAATGGTGAAAACCCTACTGAGGCAGAGGAAAAGCAGCTGCCAGCAGCAGGAAGGAAGCTCTTGCTGGGAGGCTGGCTTCCAGCATCAGAGGTGAGTTTTTCTGCCTTTGAAAAGGAAGTCACAATTTGGGGAGCCCTTTGCAGCTGCCTGGAAGCATCCCATCTTCCCACTTCTGAACAAGTCAGGGAGAACTTTCATGTGAGTAAAGCAATCAAGTATTAGATGAAAATGCATGATTTTTCTCAGGGTATTTTAAAGCTTCAGGGCGCTCCGACTCTATGGTGGTTCTCTTATAGCTTTTGACTCCTGCAATGCTGTGGAAGTGGCGTATGCAGTAGAAACCATACTTCAGGTTTGCCTTTGGGTCTTTGCCTGCCTGGCCACGTGTGGTAGAGTCCTTTTCCTGGTGCTCAGACCCTTAAGAGGGAAATTGGTCCCTGAAAATAGCTGGAGAGGGACCCTGGGGGCTCAGCTGGGAGTGGGGCATGGCAGGGCTTGCTGAGTGGGCTTCACGGGCTGGGGCAGTGGTGCAGTAGTGTCACTGATGCTCTGCTTCTTAGGGCCAGAGAGGCCATGGGAGCAGACAGGTGGGTGGCTCCCACAGTCCGGTCACTGATGACTGGGTCTGCACTGAGGGCTCCACATGACTGCAGCAGGCAAGGAGTGTTGATGTGGAGCGGGGGGACCTCTCTCACCCCTTTGGACCCTACTGCTGTTGTAAAAAGTCCAGGTATGATGGAAGGCTTGCCACTGAGGGTCCCTTTGGGACAGAGGGATTGTTCCCCCGCAGCTGCTGAGAGTGCTGCCTGTGGACAGCTATCAGCTGATAGATCCCTTCATCCAAATGAATAAATAAATGTAACCCTAACCCAGGGAGTGAATGAAAAAGCATCCCCCAAGAACATTATCCACGCATTCTGGACTCTCTAGAATACTACTGTAATCACTAACACACAGGAAACAAGGTCAAGGTACAAATAAAAGTAACCCCAAATGAACAAATCAGACATGTAAGAAGTCCTTTGCTATTTTCAGCTTATACTGCTGTGTGTGTTCCCATCTGGTCCTCTTGCTCTGTGCCCAACCAATGCCCCAAGACTGTTCTGTAACATGAACATGTAACATGAGTGGCCAAGTGTCACACGTGCTCTCGGGGAATTTCTGATGGAGATGCAGAGGCACCGGGAGCAAAAGCAAGGCGAGGGTCACAGGCTTACGAGGCACAAGAATAAGGGATGCATTTTTTTTTTTTTTTTTTTTTTAGAAA